>NC_068983.1:134004905-134016099 GCF_001194135.2 Octopus bimaculoides | reverse complement strand
TATATATGTATATGAGATATGAGATAAATATGAGAGAGAGCGGGAGAGAGCGAGAGAAGGGAGGGAAAGGAGAGAAATATATATATATATATATATGTGTGTGTGTGTGTGTGTGTGTGTGTGTGTGTATGTGTGTGTGTGCGTGTGTGTGTGTATGTACATATATATATAAATATATCCATATATATATATATATTTATATACATATATATATATATGTACATACACATACATGTATGTATGAACGTATGTATGTATGTATGTATGTATGTATGTATTTAAGTATAAACATATATGCATAAAAGCACATGAAAACACGATTTGATTGCTATTTCAAGCCAGTTGAGTAAACGATCTTTGATAAGTCAGTACTTGCAATAAAATTTTGTAGTTAATCATTGATAATTTTTTTCTTGTTTTGTTTTAGTACTTTTCGTTAAAACTTTGCATCTTTATTGCTTGTATTATCATAAAGTACTACTACTACTACTACTACTACTACTACTACTACTACTACTGCTGCTGCTGCAGCTGCTGCTGCTGCTGCTGCTGCTGCTGCTGCTACTGTGTGTATTTTATATATATATGAAAGCACGATGTTGGAAAAACATTTTGGGGATTGTTTATTCACCGTTACACATGTTTCATTTGCTAACAGGAATTACAAAGTTATGTACATTGAATAAGCCTGTAAGAAATTTCCTAATAGACACTCTGTAGACAGAATATTAGACAATATTATAATGTGTTATATGAGATAGAATTACACTATAAACATAATCAATGTAAAAACTAACAGATTACATATAACAAAACATAAGCGCCACACTCAATATCAACATTAAATTTACCAATAGCATTTCACTACACATAAAAATAATTCAAATTTCGCGACACGCATACAACATTTTAGACAATGAATATCCCAAGATAGTGAGAGACCTTAAGGGACAAAAATTATATAGAAAAGAACTACTCGTGGAAATTACCCAAGGCACCTACCCCTTTTGACGTATAAAGCGATCTTTTTTTTCTCATTCCCTCTTGTCAAACGTAGATTTGCTTAGAATAGGCAGTGTAATTGCATGTGGTCTATGGGGTCAACTTGGAAGCAAAGTCAGCAGCTCACTAGATATAGATACGATAGCCAGCAGCGAGACTAGTGTTTTAGATACAAGCCTTTATGTCTGTTTTCAGTGCATGCGAGAGTTCCAGGATTCCTTCTCACAGTGGAAAACGCGTCTGGACCGATGGATTGCTTCAAATGGAGAATAGGGCAATAAAAGTGTAAACATGTAAAAGTGAATAAAATAATATTGCAAAATTCCGGTTTCTTTTGGGTACTCCCTCGTATAAAAGTTATAAGAATAAAAGCAAAAGTTTTTGGTACATATGTAATGTAAAATGTTTTTGATATAAACATAACATTAAAGTGTAATGTGTAAACATGAAAGTATATAAAATTGAAAACATACAATAGTACACTGAATGTTTGGGTTTATAGTGATGTGAATATACTTTAAATTTAATGTAAAACAAACATTTTGGGTACATGCCAAATCTTAGTTAAAGTGAGACGGCTCTTCACAGTATGTATGCAGTACTAGTCGGTATTTTTTAATTTCTCGGAAATATGGTTCTTTTGGTATGTTGCTAAGTTCATTACCATACCCATATTTATCACGCCTTTAAGGCCTCTATGATGACTTTATAAAAAATCAATCTTTTATTCATATATCTGGTGGTATATCAATTAATTTGCAGGTCTTATCTTTATTGTTCTCAACCATGCATCAGAACCGTATGTGCGCGACATAGTGAACTCATACCAAGATAAACAGCGCATGACCTTGCAAGTGATGGTGGTGGTGGTGGTTTTGGGGGCAGTTAGAATTTTCTTCAGGTCGAGTAGCCCATCCCGCTCAAAAGGTCTCTGAATAAGGGTCGTTTAAAGATGTTTAATGAAACATTTATGTTTCCAAAGGTGAATTATCCAAACCCCAAAGAATTCCTTTCAACACATGGCTATGATGCTCCCCCACTACTTCTCCTCATGATCAGAGATGCACATACCGTCAGCTACTAAGGGACATGATCAACTGGTTAAGGTCAAACAACTGACAAGCAAATTTGTGGCATTGAGCAGAATATTTGCGGTAGCCCATCTTTTAAACCAAAACAAAACAATGTACGTGATAACACTTCCAATCAATTAAGATCAGAAGCCATGAGAGCCACTGCCTGGTACTGCATCCGGGCATAGCCACTGCCTGGTATTGCATCCGGGCATTTACTACTACTATTATTATTATTATTATTATTATTATTATTATTATTATTATTATTATTATTATTATTATTATTATTATTATTATTATTATTATTATTATTATTATTAAGGCAGCGAGCTGGCAGAATCGTTAGCATGCTGGATGAAATGCCTAGCAGTATTTTGCCCGTCGCTCCATTCTGAGTTCAAATTCCACCGAGGTCGACTTTGCCATTCATCCTTTGAGGGTCGATTAAATAAGTACCAGTTACGCACTAAGGCGATGTAATCGACTTAATCCCTTCCCCCAAACTTCAAGCCTTGTGCCTATAGTAGAAAACATTATTATTATTATTGTTGTTGTTGTTGTTGTTGTTGTTATTGTTATTGTTGTTGTTGATGATGATGTTGTTGTTGCTAATTGTAGGGAAGTGGAGTGCAAAATTATTTGCGATAATTATACCATTAGTGCCAACTATGCTCCATATCTTTACTCCAGGGCTGTTAAAAATATAGTACTACTCATGTAGAGAGATCGATTAAAAAAAAAAAGACTATATCTTTCCCACTGTAGATAGAAATTTTACGAGAGAAAGAAGGATTGGTCCATGGGAGTAGTGTTCTTCTCCGTAGATCTACTCATTCATGACTGAAATTAGGACTAAATAACAATGATGATATATCTAGCACAGGTAAAACCCAATGCATCTTAGATCAATCGACAGCTATTGATTGGGTCAACCTCTAATACACGATGGCTCTTCTCAAAGCAACTGATATCGGACCCGTCATCATGTCTGGACAGGCTCAATGCACACCGTCATCTGCTCGATGGTTAGGGTGAATGACCATCTAACGAAATCATTCAGTAGCATGGAGATTGGTCGAACAACTGCCATGACATGCAGAACAGATCCGGCTATCATCTGAGTCCATTGTGAAGATTTTCTCTGTCAGAAAGATTTTACGTCTAATAAGCTTTGGCGGAAGACATACCTTCCTCTTTGGCCAGGTTCACATCAATTTCTGGTGAAGAAGAAAGTGCTGCCTCACACAAATTTGTTGAAAGGTTATTGAGAACAGCGATAAGGCCCAAGTGAACAGACATGCGCCTATAGATTGATGGAGAACAACTGTGGAAAGAAAGTATACCTGACTCATTGGTCAGGCTGCCGTGTATTATATATTTTTTTCTTTTCTGTGAGTAGTTCTAAGAAGTTGTCCTGTACTGTCTTCAATTGTTTCGTAATTTTGACATACACAAAAAAATAATATTCACATATATACATACATGCCTGCCTGCATGCATACATACGGGCGTACATGCATATATATATATATATATATATATATATATATATATATATATATATATGTGTGTGTGTGTGTGTGTGAGCGTACAGACACACATTAGTATCATTGATGTTGATACTTCAGTTGTCATCATCATCATCATCATCATCATCATCATCGTTATTTTTATTTAGTCTGATAAAATCTCCATCTTTGTATATCGATTGTGTCTGCGTATGCGGCTATGAGTGTCTCCGTATATGTTAGCCTGTGTGTGCATATTGCATACACACACGAACACGCATGCACACGCACACACACACACACTCACACACACACATACACACACACATATATGCTTTTTGTTCTTTTAAGTGCATTATATTATGGGTTGGGTATACTATTATTCGTAATATATAAATAAATAAATAAATATATGCACACACACATATGCAGACACACACGTATACACATTGATACAAAGATACATAGGTACATACATATATGTATATATTGAAAGGAAAAGAGAGACAGAGACAGAGACAAGAAGAAAGCGACATGTAAGTATGTGTGCGCAGGTCCATTAGTAAGACGGCTTGCAACGAGCTTTAGCATTTTAATGGAAACGAACGGAGGGGAAAAAACTGAATTTTTATACCCATTAGAGTCCGAATATGATGAAAAGAAAGCAACGAGTTAATAAACATCCTTGGAAAACTACATAGAACAACAACAGTGTGATATAATGGTAATGTAGTGTGTATTATGTATCATTGTCTTAATGATTCAATAATCTGGAGATTGTAATTTCTGCCACTTTTAATATTATGGTGATACGGTAGAGGAAGGAAATAGAACTCTCCCTGCTCCGTACGAACGTCTTACATCTTTTGAAAAAGAAAAGAAAAGGTTGAGTTATGACATTGTAGAATGGCGCTGCTCTCTTTCACTTACAACAACAACAATAACAAAACAACAACAACAACAACAACAACAACAACTACTACTACTACTACTACTACTACTACTACTTATTTGTTTGTTCTTCGAGTGTTGCTTCTAATACATAGCAACGGCAGACATATTGATTTACAACATAGGCACAAGACCAGCCATTGGCGGGTTGTAGGTAGTCGATCGAATTGACAGACTCATGAATATCGACTTTCTGTGTGATGCTTATTTTATACTCACCTTTTGTCGAACCGCTAAGTTAATTCTGTTTCCTTTCACATAAAGGGGTGCAACACTACACACCGAGTTTACATCAGCGTACACACAAAACACACAAACATGCACGCACAAGCATGCACAGGCAAAAGCACGCTCATGCAAAAGCGTGCACACGCACACATACTAACACACACGCACACACACATACACATTCACATGTATATATGAACACGTATAGGATGAGCTTTTGAAAGTCGTATAAAACTTCTAATCACTTGGTTATTAGGCGAAATTATTAACCAAGCAACTGTATCTGCATCACATACTTACTTCATTTTATTGAATTTAGTATATATATATATATATATATATATATATATATATATACACACACACACACATAAAGTACAAGACTTCACCAACGAGCGAAGAAAAACAGAGTACAGGAAAAATAGCCATAAAATACACAATAAGAACAGGATATCACCAACGATTAAAAGATATATATTGTCACTTATATTGTCACTTGTAAACTTCATTATTTCAGTGTGGCTTTGAAAACTGGTCTTATTTTACGAAAGAATAAGTAAGGAATGTTAGAATATTAAAATTTTGAATTTTGTTTCAGTAATCAAATTATGTCCCTCAACAGCTCAATGTATTATCTTCGGCTTTAGAATTATTGCTTTTATGTTCACATGTTTTTCATTAAGTCGAATCGCCTTCTTTCTTTCTTCAATATTTTTCACCATTTTGTCAAATACTTGAAATAACTACAGAGGTGTGGGGCAAAATGAGTAATTACGAATTTATTATTATTTTCCTACTACTACCTGCTTGAAATTATTACATTGCAAATATTGAAACACCGTTTTGTACTGTTGCATCATCTTTGGAAGTAAACATTAGTTACCATAGCTGTTGTTGCAGTTGAGAGAGTTTGAAACAGACAACAGGCACTTTTTAGTCAAATGTTTCCTCAACTTCGACCCGATTGTAATGGAGGTTACTAAAAACATATCTAGTTAGCTTTTGGTGTTTAACAAGCAATATTCTTTTCTTTGTTGTACTGCACATAAATTTTTCCCCACGAATTTCAAGTTCCAAATTATGTCTAAATTGGGGCAAAATGAGTAATGACTAATTTCAATAATTTCTTGTCTATAACTACATGGTGCATAAATGTAGCAGGAAGAGAGCCAAGTGGAATTCTGCTTCAAGCACCCCATATAACCTCTCATAACATTTTTAGTTTTTGGAATTTTCAGAAAACTCTGGCGATTTTGTGTTCTACACACGTGAATTTCATATGACTATGAAAAATCACCCAAAAAATATTTTGTGTGATTTACGCGCTATTTAGCTGTTATTTTTAACGCATCTTACGATCATCTGATACCCTCCTCGTTTGTTTGTCACTCTGATGTATTGATGTTTTCAGTATTTTTCACCCCATAAATACATCTAATGGTCCATTGTTGGGATTTAAGCTAAAAATTCGGACTGTCCCCATTTTAAACAGATTAAAAAAAAAAATTTGGAAAATTAAAAACAAAAATTTTCTTTTTAATTTCGAAAAGTTAAATTTTATTTTTTGCATAGTCGTATGAATTCCCGTTTGTAGAACACAAATTCTCAAATATTTTTTGAAAATTCCAAAAAATAAGAAAAATGTTAGGAAGGCTTATATGGGGTATTTAAACCAGAATTCTGCGAAAAGCCACTCCAGCAGATGGTGAAGAAGCTATAGAGAATATTTTATGTTGTTTTTTTTTATTTAGTTGAATTTCTTTAATTTCATATCATGCCATTTTTCCATGATTCTCTTTCATTTGGCCTAGATATTAGGCTGTTCCGAAAATAATGGCCGCTCTAAGTGTGTTTTGAAACGCAATTTTATCATAGTATTTTGATTATATTTTAAGTGAATTTCGACATACTTAATAGTTGATGTATGCTCTTTAATAATTTTCCGCTTATTTCAGACAGAAAACATTCTTGAATCAAAGACACCCTTAATTATGAACATGACAAAAAGGGACCTTCGCTTACTTTTCTTGCATGAGTTCAAGCTTGGGCTCGATGCCTTCCAAACTGCTTCCAATATCAACAGAACATAGGGAGAGGGGTCCAAAAGTGATTGCACAGTACGAAGATGGTTTCAGAAATTCCGTAGTGATGATTAGAATCTTGAAGATGAAGAAGGTAGAGGACGGTCATGCAGTCTTGACAATGAACAACTGAAAACAATTGTTGAACAAAACCCACGTCAAAGTGTCAGAGAAATGTCTCAAGAAAATTGGTGTCGGTATTGCAACGGTCTCACGCAATCTGCAGAAGACTGGTAAGGTGAGAAAGTTCGATAAATGGGTACCGCATGAGCTCAAGGAAAATCAAAAAGTTCGGCGTTTTAAAGTGTGCTAAATGCTCTTTCTGCGAAACACCAATGATACTTTTCTTGACTGAATAACGGATCCTTTATGATAACCGTAAACGATCAGGCCAATGGCTTGATCGCGATGAGTCCCAAAGCCAAAGTTGCATCAGTAAAAGATTATGGTGACTGTCTGGTGGTCTGCAATTGGTGTTGTTCATTACAGCTTTCTGGAAGCCAATCAGTGCATTAAAGTAGAAGTTTTTGCTCTTTGTTTTACTACATAAAATACAGAATCTGGCTTGTGATTATAGCTAGTGCAATTTTCATTTTATTTTTATATTTTGAAAAAAAATACTTTAATCCGCGATTAATTATATTTTATATTTGACTTGTGTATTTATTTCCAGGTTGAAATATATGTTCTTATTCTGCTTCTGTGTTATTATATGTATATTGTTGTTATGTTTTATTTCTGCTCGGTATTTCTTCTTTCTAATAAAGTGCAATGCTATAAAACTCAACAGAACGTAACTATTGAAGTTTTTTTAAAAAGCAATAAAATCAACACAAAATGTTTAAGAGTAGATGACTTTGCAGAACTTGATTTCGGATCACGTCAGTTGTTGTTTTTGTTGCGGCTGTTATTGTTGTTGTTACCGTTTGGTCCCAAGTGAGATTTTCCCCGTCTATTTTCAGCCATTATGCACCTCATAGAACGTAGTTCGGTGACAATTTGGCCATACGAGTGAAAAGAATAAGATTACCTGCAATTCTGTTTTCAGCATGGCATAGTCAAAAGTTGTTCATACATACATACATACATACATACATACATACATACATACATACGTACATGCATAAATACATGCATATATATAAGCACATATATACATACTTGATCAAAAAAACTCCAATGAGGCTGGTGTCTCTCTGCGTTGGCAAAATATATACTACGTAGTAAAATCGATAAAAGCATTACATTGAACCGTAAGGAGTGGAAAGTTCATGGTTTCGGACACAGCCCTTCTTCGGGAGAAAAGCAAAGATATAAATGAGAGACAGCAACACAAACACTCATACACACACAAACTCAAACACATGCACACAAACGCACAGACACACACACACATACACAATATAATATATATGTATAGGCGCAGGAGTGGGTGTGTGGTAAGCAGCTTGCTTACCAACCACATGGTTCCGAGTTTAGTCCTACTGTGTGACACCTTGGACAAGTGTCTTCTACTTGCCTTGTGAGTGGATTTGGTAGACGGAAACTGAAAGAAGCCCGTCGTGTGCGTGTGTGTGTGTGTGTGTCTATGTTTGCGTCTCTGTGTTTGTACCCCAACCATCGCCTGACAACCGATGTTGGTGTGTTTGCGTCCCCGAAAATTAGCGGTTTGGCAAAAGAAACCGATAGAATAAGTATTAGGCTTACAAAGAATAATTTCCTGGGTTGATTTGTTCGACTAAAGGCGGTGCTCCAGCATGGCTGCAGTCAAGTGACTGAAACAAGTAAAGGAATAAATGAATAACAGAGAGAGAGAAAAAAAAAGTGAGAGAGAGAGCAGGAGCATACTCAAGGACGGTAGTGCAAGAGCATACACAAGGACGGTAGTGCAGGGGCAGTGCAGGAGCATACACGAGGATGGAATGTGTCGCTGAAGAGGTCACAGATGTGTGACGAAAGATTTCCAGAGAATGGACATGAGTTAAAATAAGAACAATAATGAGTTATTGAAGAACGAATATACAGTGCGTGTGTTTATTTTGAAAAAATAGTATAACAATATATATATTATATATGCATATATATATATATATATATATATATATATATATATATATATATATATATATATACACACACACACAGAGTGATAGAGTGGGATGTGGGAGGAATAAGGACGGGGAGGGTAGTGAGTGTTACAATAAGCCTTTGTATAATATGATTGCAAAAATATGTAAAAAGTATATTGATAATGACAATGATATGGAAAAGGTGAAGCGGACGGTAGATGTGTACTATTGTTGTTGTTATTACTGTTTTATTAGCTATGTGATGGTGAGACAAACAGCTAACTGGGATGATTGAAATTGTCGGAGGAGTAGGTGCAGCTGAAACTGCTACAGAAAGTAATATTGATATTGCTGGTAATGATAATATTGATGGTACCATTGTTTAGGTCCAGGGCGGCTCTCATGGACCAAACGCATTCCGGCTGTGACCGTCTCACCATTTTATTTCGGGAATGTACATTTATCAGAGTGTTCTTCCTCGTTTTGAAGATAGTAAAGTATATGATCTGAGGTCGATTTGGTTGCTATTTATAGCAGGCCGTGCTTGTGTTTGTAGTACTGATGTTAATGCTGATGTTAATGTTTGTAGTGGTGCTGGTAGTTGTGCTGCTGCTGCTGCTGTTTAATCCCAGGTCGGCTCTGATCGAGCAACATCTATTTGAAAACATTACCGCTTTAAACATCTCATCTTTTATTCAGTCACAGTTTATCTAAGATTGTATTAAGCAATGTGTCCCTCACTAGAAAGACTGTAGAGAGTAATTTGAGGAAGATGTGGCTGCTATTTCTAGCAAGACGAGCTCCCGCGTGTAGGCTTCCACTTGACTCATTGCGTTAGTAGGGTAGCGGTGTTGATGTAGTACAGGTGGTGTTGGTGTAGCGGTGGTGTTGCGATGGTAGTGGTGTTGGTGTAGCGAAGGTGTTGTGGTGGTAATTGTGTTTGTGGTAGAGTGTTGTGGTGATCGTAGTGGTGTTGGTAAGATAGGGGTGTTGGCGTGATGGTAATGTTAATGCAGTAGTGATGTTGGGGGTGCCGGTGTTATTGCTGTACGTGCCGTAATTAACAATATTGCTTTTTAGTTATTAATTAGCAAAGCAGATTCAGTTTCCCTCTTCCTTTCCCTTGTCATTACTGGGCCCTGTCCCCTTAATTACACATTCGATGCTCTGTCTGATCTGCTTCGCTGCCTGTCTTTATGAACATACGCATGCGCACACATGAATGCTCTTATACGTATATGCATATGACTGTAATGTCTGTGTGTGCGCTTGCGTACGCGTGTGTGTATGCGTCCACGCGCGCGTGTATATATATATATATATATATATATATATATATATATATATAGAGAGAGAGAGAGAGAGAGAGAGAGAGAGAGAGAGATTGAGATAGATAAATACATAATTACACACACATACACACACACAAACATATATATACTCATGTGTGTGTGTGTGTGTGTGTGTGTGTGTGTGTGTGTGTGTGTGTAAGAAGTAGATATTCGAATTTTTATTGACACGGTATACACATGCGTATGCCACAATACACATACCCCTACACACACACAATTGCATCAATATGCAATTGTGTAAATATGCATACATTTTTACACAGCATCATACAATACAATACATACATACATACATACATACATACATACATACATACATATCCCTCTCACTTTCTGCATATGGGCCGATGAAGTATTTAAGGTTTTACTCCAATCTCCAATTTTGATCTACTATCGATTTACTCACTACCTGGCAGCCAGTTGCTAAGCAACACGGACTCTTACCACACCCCTTCCAACACCAACATTGTAACTACCACAAACACTTCGACTAACCACACCACCGCGGCCATTCCCACCCATACTACCGGCACCATTCTCACAACTATAGACACCACATCTGTATTTGCCAATTACAATCATCGTCATTCTCATCATCCTGGACATTATTATACTAATATTATCTTGAGCACCATGATAATGATAATGATGATAATGATGGTGATGATGATAAAAATGATGGGGATGATATAATAATAATAATAATAATAATAATAATAATAATAATAATAATAATAATAATAATAATAATAATAATAATAATGTATCAATACCAGCAGATGACAACGTTTCTCTAAAAGAAATGGAAAAACTTTCAAAATACAAAGACCTGGAAATAGAGATAACTCGAATGTGAAATCTAAAAACAGAAACAATTCCTATCATAGTAGGTGCCTTAGGTATAATAAAAAAATATTCAGACAAATA
>NC_068983.1:133994429-134004765 GCF_001194135.2 Octopus bimaculoides | reverse complement strand
ACAGCAAACCACAGCACATACCCAAGGCGCACAGAGCTGCGCTCGGTAGTGAAGTGAAAGCACGTTATAAAAATAAAACTACTGAACAATAATAATAATAATAATAATAATAATAATAATAATAATAATAATAATAATAATAATAATAATAATAATAATAATAATAATAATGATGATGCTTTCTCTATATTTACCATCAAGAACCTTTCTTTCATACAATTAAACCGTACACATAGGTGTATTTTTTCTCCATGATACGTCGCGATAAACGAAGAGAACAAAACTATTGTGCAATATATTAAGACATTCTCGTTTTGCTTTTTTTTAAATTACCACAAAAAATAAACAAAAACAAAACAGAAAATAAAAAGAACAAAGAAGTCAATTAACTGAATATATTTAAAGAAGGTTATTTGATTAAAAGATATAATTCGAAGAAAACATGCAACCTCTAGGATCAGACCAAAGCTACCAACTATTCGGATCATCTCCCCGTTTCCCGTCACGCTTCATCCGCTTACTAATAACAGTTACTAATGAGTACTTTCAGAACAGACGGTACCAAGTAGTCAAAAGAGAATGAAAGGCCTCAAATTCTGTTGTCATTAAAATACAGCCCACCGTAGCATTCAAAAGTGGTTTGGAGCAACAGCCTACTTTCCATATAATCAGTGCTCATCCTCTGTATCTTTCGTTGTCTCTCCCTATTGTTCATTCAAATCGTGCATTGCCGTTCGATTCTATACAAAACATTGATGAAAACGATTGAGTTATTAAGAGATGGACTTCGCCTTAGATGCTTTGCCCATCTTTGGCAAAATTTAGCTTTCCTCTTACTACTCTCCCTGTCAGTTTGTTACATCTCTTCATTGTTCTCCCCCTTTTCATTATCGCTAAGCAATGGGCTAGTACTACTGGTAGGGTAGACCTCTGCTTTTTTGATTGTCGGCTTCTGAGATTGAGGTCGAAGTGAGATTTTACTCCATTCTCGATATTTGCAACTTTTTGTACCTACTCATGTTACTGCTAGATTTAGTATTTTCGTTTTTTTTCTCTCTTTCTTTAGTCTTGTTATTGTTGTTGCTGATTCTACTAAATAATTTTTTACTAATTCCATGGTTCCAAAGCACGTACAGCTGTTACCACTTCTGCATTGCAACACCAACAACAGCCTCATGATCTTGTCTTACGCATCTTAGACAGTATAAGCGCAAATAAATGACACACCAGCTTGACTTGCTTCGCTACTTCGCTCTTGATAATTTTTTTTTTATTTACGCTGTCCCATAAAACCTATCCCGATGATAGAGAAGACAAGACATCACACGACTACCTTTAATTGTTCTCTTGCAGGTATAAAATAACTGGTCTGCTCATGTTGATGCACATATGTTTGACTTTTCAACTCACTCACTCATTAAAGAAAGGCTCTGACAACGATGTACTCGTTTTGAATTTTTTTCTTATCGAGTCAGTTTATGTGTTACGTCTGTTGCTGGTGGCGTTAGCGAAAAAAGAGCTGACATACACTTCGCTGTTCTCTGTGTTTTGTTGTTGCCATTGTTTTTGTTGGTGATGTTGTTGTAGGTAATGGTGGTGGTAATGTTGTTATGCCTGGTAAGTTTGTATTTTCGGTTATTAGATTGTGACTGCCTGTGTCTGCGGGTTTCATAAGTAATGTTTGTTTGCTTTCTCTCCCAAATTCTGCTTATCATTTTTAAAATTCGTTTTATTGTATTCGAAGTTTATTTCTACGTTTTGTATTGAAAGGGCGTATCCTGTGTTACTTTCTTTCTTATCAATACCTTTTACTCTTGCTACTACTCCACTGCCCCTCGAGTATATTGTAAACAACAGAGACTAATGTAAAATATTGCCTAAAAGACAGACCTATCCTCTTTCTCAGATATCAAGATAGACTTCTGATGTTTCGAAGTTCCCTGTTTGTAAGAAATCGTTGGATTTCTTACCAGAGACGTTCTCCAAACCCCAAAACGCAAATATTACAAGAGCAATTATTTCTAGCATAAAAATTTTGTGGGGAGAAATCAGTCACAAATATTTATCTCATTATTTCACTGCTAGTTTATTTTATCGAACCCAGAGGAGTGAAAGGAAAAGTACATCTCGGTGAGATTTAAAAAGAGTTGTAACTAACGAACTGTTATGGGGATAATAGTAATAATAGAACACCCCTCTCACGTGACGAGTGGTATGTCATGGTCATTACAAATACTGTCAGCCAGTGTCAGTATAGGGAAAGAGTACGAAGTAGACGATCATAGATAGTCGTGGTCTTACTTGTCTAACTAACTATACTGCTATACCGGAGTGGGCGTTACAATGTTACAATAGTCCGACATAAGACTGAAACAATGGCGACGAGGAGTTAACAAACTTACAAGGAGTTACGAAACTCACAAAAGTTTTTGTGCGAATTTTACGGTATACCAAATCGTAAAATTATGGAATATTTGTTGGTCGGTTTGCTCGAGTTGCAAAAACAGCAACAACAGCAATTGAAAGAACAACACCAGCAGCTACAACTGCATGATCAACAACAGAAGCAGCATAGCAATTACTATTACAGCCACAAATGCTGCAATTAATGAAGTCAAAAATGTTAAAAAGATGTTCTTGCCAGATTATGTTGCGAACTCAGCAACAGAATTTAAGTATGAATCAGACGAAGGAGTTACCTTCGTGGTTAATAGATCTTCAATAAAGTGTGCGAAGATTGGGACGACGGTATGAAAACGCGTTTAATCTTAGGAAAACTGGCAGCAGCAGAACATGAGCGTTACAGCAATTACGTACTCCCGAAAAAATCTTCTGACATACATATTAGAAATACAATATTGTGTAAAACTTTTAGCGAGAAAAGCTCGTTGTTCAATATACGCTGGAAATGTTTGAACCTAGAAAAGAACAACGAAGAGGATTACATCACATATGCTGGTAGAGTTAACAGGAAATGTAAAAAGTTTAAACTGGATGAATTAATGCCAGATATGTTCAAGTGTTTGATATTTACTCAGGGACTAACTTCAGAAAATGACGCAGAAGTAAGAACAAGAATCCTCACTAAGCTGGAACAAAACCAAGCTGTAACCTTACAACAAGTGCCAGAATAGTGTAAAGGAATAGTAAGTTTAAGACACGAAACAGAGAAAATTGAACATAAAGATTGCCCTCAAGTGAAACAAGTGCGTTGGAAAATACAAAACAGGCAGAATAGAAATCAAGTGTGTACTAATATACAATACAAACAGGACAAAAGTCAGGAAACAAACCCATGTTTTGCATTTAAGAAAGCGGTATGCTTCCGTCATGGAAAAATTGGACGCGTAAAAGCGCACTGTAAAACCAAGATGACAAAACGGAACAAAGGAAAAAGAACAAACAAGATGTCGAAAGAAAATGGTAATATAACGAAGAGGAAATTTGTGAATGTGAAAATTAAAAATACAAGAGTAAAAAGCAGTTAGATACTGGAAGTGATATTACCATTGTGAATGAAGGAACTTGGAAGTATATCGGTAATCCAAAATTAAGTAAATCTACAAAGTAGCTTACGATGTTACAGGTAAAAGATTGTATTTTGTTGACAAATTTGTGTGTAACGTAACATTTCGAGGCCAAATGAAAACGGCAAAAGTATGTGTTAAAAAATTCAGTTAATCTATTCTGCATAGAGTGGATGAAACTATTCAAATTGTACAACAACGAGCCCCGAGCTGCTGGTACACTGACTTTTTTTGGTTGATTTTTGCTGCTGTTACTGTCTCAGTACATTATATAGGGCTTATATTTGTAGGTAGGAGGTTGGTGATTCTTGCAACTATTACTTAAAATTTTAGAGGTAGGAGAGCACACGTGCTAGCGATTAATCGATCAAATATCTGCATCATGTGAAGTTTTAACTGTTTTCAGCTTGAATGCTGGATCGCTGTTAGTATTTGGTATGCTTCGCTTTCGTTCGTCACACCAAATCACCTGAAGAAAATTCTTGCAGATTGTGAATCACTTCAAATCGCTATTAGAGTTTGAAGTGCAACAAAGATACAGAGCTATCAAGAATACTTTGTTCACAAGGGATTTAACTCTTCGATTTTTCGGGCTTAATTTTCTGAGTTGAAACTGTCTCAGAAGAAATGTTCACCTATAGTGACAACTGGAGATCACCTCAGTTTCTAAATTTCAACTTAAAAAGTAAAATTAATTTCTATATTTTGAATATTTAGTATGTTCACACACACATACTAAACACATCCATGTACACGTGCTTGAAAAGCCATATGTGTATGTGTGTGTATGTGTGTGTGTGTGTGTGTGTGTATGTATGTATGTATCTATGTATGTATGCATGCATGTATTGAATTGTATGTATGTATTGTATGTATTGAATAATCTCTAATACAATATCTTTATTTTATTGTAATGTAGTTTTTGTCTGAAAATTCTCAGCATTGAGAAATACAAGTTTACTTCTTTACTCTTATCATTTATATTATTGTTGTTATTACTACTTTGCACTTTGTTATTATTGCTGACTGTCGAGCATCAGGTCTATGTCCTTAACTATATTCTCTCTATTATAAGTATAGTCTATTCCTGATTTGGTTGCTTAGAGACCACGTGGTCTGGGGCCACATGCCAACCAGGGATACCTCATATATAGTCTTAGATCACTGAGTAGGAATACTTACACCACCACCAAAACTATGGTATCAAAACAGCTGGAACTTCCCTACAAGACAATTATGAAATTTCAATGCTGTGTGGTAATTACCTTTCGGTATGAATAAAGTATGTCCATAGAACTTAAGGCGATCTTCGTAGATATAAAAAACAAATTGGTCGTAAAGGCTCTCTAAGTCTATGCTTTGATTGTGGCGAAACAGCTGAATGTCTTCGTATCAAGAAACATTACTTGTATTAGTGAGATACTGAAATGGGATCATCGATAATGCTTCTAATGCCTAGTGAATTGTAATCAACCGATTGTACAAGTTGTCTGTGTTTTCAGTTAGTTATCTTTACATATCCTATTTTTAATACAGGTAAAATCTCCAAACTGTCTTGGTTTTTATGAGTTAAAAACTGTCCCAGAACGAAAAAACCCTCGGCGACTGGATTTTAGATTTTGTTATACGGAACTAATCAGGACTTTTTATACAGATAATAGTATGTGGGTAAAATAATAAGAACGCCGATGATTTTGTAAGAGATAATATAATGAAATGAAAGCAACATGGGGTATCTCCTTTGATACGAAACATGAAGGTTGTGTTGTTAGAAGTAAGGCGAGCGTACTAAGAAAAGCGGCTGTAAAATATGTTCATTGGTTCGAATTGCAAAGCACGACATCGAAACAAATCCAACAAACGTAACTACTGGATTAATTCGGACGCATGATATTTAATTTTGAGTAGGTATATTGCATCTTTTGTCGGCATTCTTCTGAACTGCTTAGAAGAAAGATGAACATACTAGAATTCGTTGGAACTATTTGGTTGGAGGGATAGACATTAGAATTTACTTGAATGGCCTGCTACCAGTTATATCAGTGGAACTGAAATATTGTGAGAGAGAGGTAAGTCTAGATGATCTGCCTATGAAATCTATTTATATATTCCAGACTTGTTAACTCCTGTCTTAATCAATATGTACAGTAACGAGCAGCCGACTGAGAATATTCTGAGCTCTGTTCACCGGGGATAGGCTGCATTGCTAATTAAGTGCGATTCAAGTATTGCAGTCAATTTAATAAATTATAGCCCTCTCTCAAAATTTTGTGATCTTGTGTTTCATTGAAAACTTATTGGTCTGAATCATAGCTATTGTATTTTGCTATATTATATCGTTAGCTACATTACTGTTATAATATTATACTATATCATATTATATTTTTCCACTTAATATTTGCTCTGATAATTCTGGATGCATTTCAAGCGCAAGTGAAAGAAGTAATCTTCATTTTATATTTTATATGTACTATTTGCGAGTCAAGCCATACTGGGGTATGACAACAAAGTAAAGTACTCAAATCAACATTGGAACCACAACTGAAAAGTGTAAAACACCCCACCAGACAGACAGACAGACACACACACACACACACAAAACACACACACACAAACACACACACACAAACACACACACACAAACAGATACACACAAACACACAAACACACACACAAACACAAACACACAAACACACACACACACAAACACACACACACCTTAATAGCCGTTAAAATAAGTATTATAATGGACACAAATATTACTAATTGCAGAAACTAAAAAAGATAAGGACATTTCGGTATAAAACAGCATTACAGATATGTTTGAAAAGAACAAGAGTAACAGCATTCGTACATGCATACGAACACTGTTTCGAATTTGGTTCAGAACCCCATCGTTTGTAAGCATACTTTCAACCAAACGAATCCTAGTTATACGTAAATCATTTCATAGAAAGGACAACTACGTGGATATATTTCTGGTGCTTCTCTGAAGGAATCTATTATTCAGACAGAAGAAATATGGAAAATAACACACCTCTGTCTTGCCAAGGTCATGAAAACTTTCCTTTGTGCCATTCTAGGAGCAAATGGAGACAACTACCATGGATATCTGGAGTGAAATATCCTTCATTGGGAGAAGGAAAATGTATAATACTTATGCATAGTTTTCAAATCTGAGGGTAGGCGAAAACAAGCTCAAGTGGTGTGAGACACACCTGTCCATAAACTGGTCCTGCAATAGTTGGGAATAAGAAACACGAGAATCACCATCAAGAATATCGACGACGATGTCAACACTTGACTCGAGGTTACTCTTGACAGCAGGTAGTTTGTGCAGTTGTCATTTTAGGTGATTTCTGCTCAGGTGGGCCACTGTGACATACAAATCCTTTTGACCCTACTAATTCCCAACACACTCCCAGAGTAACGCTTTGTAGCTGGTACTCAAAGAAAAAAGTCTTAAGCCTTCCAAGACAGAAAATTCAACTGTTTCTAGTACAGCTGTAAAAACCATCCAAAGGCTTTTTTTCTCAAGAAACCTTGAAAGGAAAAAAGCGGCAGCAACGACAACAACAAAGAAGTTGCTGCTTCTGAGGCAGCATCAGGGCAACTCTGGAGGTGTCGGAGAAAATCGCCTCATCTGCTTTTCTAGGAGTCAATCAGATATAAGCTACACATTCAAAGATGATGAGTAGCAACAACAATGAAAAAGTGAATTACGCTGATGGCCTTCTCCAGCAGTAGCATTCATTCATTTGTGAGGGTGGTGATCAGACAAGACAGAGTTCGAATGGGACCGGGAGATCTTTGTGAAAACCTCCTCTCGCTTTAAGAAAAACACATTAAAATGCATTTAAAAAAAGTGAGATGTATGTTTCTCTTGAAGAAGAAACCCTCTTTGGTAAGGTGAAACCTGTCTCCCGTGAAGGAGAAACTATTTTCTTTGTAGAGTAACTCATCACTTCTACTTAAAATTGAATGCCATAGCGCTTTACGAGGCCAACAAATGACTAATCAATGATGCATATCAAATATGCCAGGAGCGCCAGGAGATACTAATAAATAGTTGAGTTCACAATTATTATGAAGCAGCAAAGACTCTGTACGGCTACATTAATCGTTGTATGAAACTGAAAAGTGTTGAGACACATATTTCAATAAAATAATGAAGCACGGGATGAACACTTCAATCAGCAACTAAACCAATCTAAACTATTAGATCCTTCTGTCAAGGAGAAATCTGGAATGTTTTTGTTACCCATTATCTTGACATCAAAACCTTGGAGTTTGAAGAGTCGTAGTTATCTTAGCAGAAGGACGCTCCAACTGTAGGGACATAATACACTTGTCCATTGCTGGGAAGAGATTCTGACTAAAGTCATGCTCAAAACACATGTCTAATCAACACCAGAAAAGATCACAGTCTTAGTACGACTTCCACATCGACCAAGTTGCTGTCGATACGATCGTTGTCGCAAGGCAGCTTCAGGAGAAATGCAGTTCTTGTTCTAAGGTTTTTGTGTCCGTAAACAGGAGCGTATGTGAGATATTCCTAGAAACGTTGGTTGTTTGCGAGACTCAAGAATCTTTTCTGACAGTCCCAGAAGGATGATAACTCGAGATATTGGTGAGTAGAAATCTCAGCTATTCTGGGGGGAAAACTGGAGTTAGACGAACTTCGTGTCGTCTCCTGTACCGTATAATAATATCTTCCTCATTAGAGTGGCAGTGTTACGGCAGAAAGATGAATAGCTTAGATCTGAAGAGACAATTGAACTGCAATATAATGAAACATTGAAAGTCCCTACAAGCCAGTATATCAGAGGCCTTATGTAAATTTTTGGCAAATTATATATCAACCTCTTTACCTTCCACTTTTTCAATGCAAGAGCAACAAGTAGTCGAACCATCCAAATTTAGATACTCAACGCTGGATGAAAATACAAAAACGCCTCGAACAGGCGCTTGTGTCCTTTAGAAGGCTCACAATTTAAGTCTTTCTAAACAACGATTACAACTTAATTCTTCAATTTGTCTAAATTTTATGAATTCGCAATTTCTTGGTCACTCCAAAGGAAAGTACAATCTGAGATATATACAAAATAATGTATTTAATATCGTTTACATTTATGTACAGTTTATGTTCAGCTCTGTAGCTGATACAGAATTATCTACCCTACACAAAATCATGATGTCAGGAGCATGTTACATGAACTTAAGCAAAATAAATTATACATGAACACACACACTTAAACATCACTGCACATATACTCGCATGCGCGCTCACAAATAGCTATGTACTGAGAAACTTGTGATAATAGCAGAGTGAATTATCGATATGGACAAATAAACTACAATTATTAAGTATATTTTCTTATGTTTGTAAATCTTATGTAAGAGAGATAGAGGGAGAGAGTGTATGTATGTGTGTTTGTACGTGTGTGTGTGTGAATGTGAGTGTGTGTGTGTATGTGTGTATGTGTGTGTGTGCATGTGTGTTTGTGTGTATCTGTGTGTTTGCGTGTATGTCTGTGTTTGCGTGTATGTATGTGTGTGTTTGTGTGTATAACTATGACTTCAAATTTTCTTCGTTGACAAAACCAGACGAAGTGAAATTTCGAAATAACTACCAACTTTTGCCTTGTAAAAATATTTCTTATTCTCTACTTTTTCAGTTATTTGATTAATTTTATGTATGATTTTTACATAAAACACACATTAATATATGTATGTATGTGTGCGTACACGCGCGGAGATCAATGTATATGTGTGCGTGTGTGTGTCTGTGTGTGTGTGTAGAGGTATGTGTGTATAGAGGGTGTGTGTAGGGTGTGTGTGTGTATGTGTGTGTGTGTTGTGGGCACTTTTCACACGTGTGTTCACATACACACGCTGTTCACAGAAACACGTCTTTATGCATTTCTGTAGACAGATTCAAGCATTCAAGCAAAACATGTTCTGTCTATACCAAATGAGACAGCAACAACCATAAATAAATACAATAAACTGACAAAAACATTTTAATTCTAATAAATAAAATATTGAGTTGTTTCTTATTCGTTGGGAACTTGAGATGATTTCCATCTGCACTCACATACATACAAAAACATACAAAAATATATATACACCAGTGAATGGAGAAACAAGTAGATGTACACGTATATAAATTTTAGTTATACACTACAAACCTTACATATACAAGCGACACATTGAAACCATATACCTGCATGTCTATGTATGTATGTATGTATGTATGTATCTATCTATACGCGGAAACATATATGGATACATATACACACATATAGTGTCTATAGGCACAAACGTGCGAAATATATGTGAGTGTGAATGAACTAGTCTTCACAAAAAAAAAAAAAAAGACGAAGACAGGTGGTGTAGACAGCAAACAGATGTACTAGTTTAACGCTCGGGAAGTAAAAAAGTCTTGAATGTTTCGAGCCTACGCTCTTCCACAGAAAGGAACACGGAAAGAAAGTAAAGAATGTGTAGTGGCTAGTGATCTATTATGGCGAAAGCCGGACACAGGGCTCACACAGGAGAACTAGGAAGAAGAGGAGATGATAAAGTCGTGGTGATCCCAAAACGAAGGTGCGCGTGCATGTGTATAAGAGAGCATGTATGTGCGTGTGGAAGAGGGCTGGTGACCTTGACATGTGCGTGTACGTGTAGGTGTGTGGATGATGGTGTGGGGCTGGGAAGTGGTCAGTGCTAGTGTGTGCGTAGTGGTGTGATGTGATGTGGTGTTATGTGGTATGGTGGTGTATGGTGTGGTGGTGTGGTGTGTTGTT
>NC_068983.1:133989978-133991483 GCF_001194135.2 Octopus bimaculoides | reverse complement strand
ACACACACACACACACACACACACACACACACACACACACACACACACACACATATATATATATATATATTTATCAAGTTTATTAATACAATATAACGTACGTGTGTTGTTTAAATACTAGAAGCAGTGATTTATCTTTAAAAAATGCACATTTTGTTGAAAAATTATATTGTGAAATATATTGTGTTAACACTATACATCTTTAAAGAGATTTTCCTGGATTAAGATCCCTCACCATCTGATATTTAACACACATAGGTATGTGAGTTTGAAGAGCTTCTATAATATCTTGCCCATGCAATACCATTGCAAGCTAGCAGATAGTTTATACACTGTCTGTATATAATTCGGACAAGCGGATTCAATTTTGCTTCGGAAGTGACAATAGTATACGACATTGAAATGCCACAACTACAGCGAAATACGTATATGTCGTTTTCGTGATCAGTTTCAGGCGAGATCGTTTCACCTAGCTCCAGAGTATATTGCTTTTTTAGCCACTATACAGGGTGCAATGGGTAAATTGTCGCAATTTTATATTTTTGATTTCGCGCATGCGCATTTTGTTTCTTTTTGATTTTGTCGACTACATAGTATAATAAGGTCAATTGGGTACCGTCTGTGAGAAAAAAAACAGCACCATAACGCAATTTGCTCTGAAAGAAATTTGGAAACGACATGCAGTACAGTTTGGCATTCGCGCCGGAAGCTCCAATACGAACATTTCAGAGTGTTTGGGTGTAAATCTGAGGACAGGTACCGAGAGTGATAAAAGTCTAACATCCAGTCAACATCATGGTGCTTGGAGTGATCACTGGTGATGGCAACGTTATGCCTCCATTCATCTTCCCACATGGCCTCAGACTCAACACGGAAGCCTACATCAAGTCCCTGGAAAAGGTAGTGCTGCCCTGAGCCAAGAATATGGCTGCTGGAAGACCCTATGATTGGCAACAGGAGTTTGCACCATGCCATACAAACAGGAGAACCCAGTCATGGTTGTCTTACAATTTCTGCAACCACATCAGCCCTAACATCTGGCCACCTAACTCTTCAGACTACAATCGTTTTGATTATTATGTGCGGGGCACAGCTGAGCGAGAGACCAACAAAACTTCTTGTAACACCAAAGATGAACTGAATGCAAGCATTATGCAGCATTCACCAACTTAAAAAAGGAGACCGTCTAGAAGAGTTGCAGGGGATTGCGAAGTCGTCTGAAGGCCGTCGTTGAAGCCAATGCTGATTTTATTGAACGAATTTACTCTTTAGTAGTTTAAGATATTTTAATGTAGTTTTGGTAAATATATCTTTAACAGATAAATGAGATGTCAGTGTTATTTTCATTTTTGCGTAATTTAGACAACTGTTTATTCTCTGTACGTCTTTAAAGAGATTTTCCAGCAGCTCCTGGGGTTTAAGCAACTCACAATCGTCAAGTGTGTATTATTGAGATAATGTTTTTTTATTATAGAAATGCTTCTATTGCTTAATTCGAATTAATA
>NC_068983.1:133988841-133989759 GCF_001194135.2 Octopus bimaculoides | reverse complement strand
ATATATATATATATATATATATATACCCAGATATGCACCTATATATACAGGTAGACGAAGGTATGCACATACCTGTACGTATATATGCATATACTCATTTATTATTTGTTTTACATGATCGAACGCCCGCGTCATTCCCTGTAAGTAGTTTTTGAACTTTATATTTTGTGACGCGACTCTATCTATCTCTATCTCTATAACTTTTTCCCCCTCTCGTTCTTCCTTCTGTTACTACTACGTATCTCTGTCTTTACCCCTCTCGTTCTTCTTTCCGTTACTATTATATCTCTCTCTTTCCCCCTCTCGTTATTCCTTCTGTTACTACTATATTTCTCTCTTCCTCTCTTTCTCTCGTTGCTCACCTCTTTTCTACTTCCTCCCCTTGTTTCTCCCTCTACCAGTCTCTCTCTTCCTTACTCCTCGCTGGTCACATGTGTCCACTTACTAATTCTTTTCTTCCTTGGCTATCGCCGAGCAAACACGCGAACTTACTTCGTCCCGCTTCCAGTTCGTTGCTTCACAGCGTTCAACATACACATAATTTTTCACGTCTGGCCGTATAGCCTTTTCCGTTTGTTTTCCTGTCTTGTTTCTTGTCCGCCACTACATTCCTCCATGGCACAAGTTTAATTTGTGTATACAAATTTAATTTGTGGTCCGTGGGAAGAGCCATTTTAACGATGCGTCCTGCCCTACTCTTCGAAACGCCCGTGTTAGAATGAGGGTAGCTGATGAAGGAAAATGTTCTCTATGTTGCTTGCGTGTGTTCTGTACACTGGTTATTATTATTTTTTTGTCTACGTTTTATTTGCAATGTCCTGTACCCAGATATGCACCTATATATACAGGTAGACGTAGGTATGCACATACCTGTACGTATATATGCATATACTCATTTATTATTTGTTTTATATATAT
>NC_068983.1:133981723-133984223 GCF_001194135.2 Octopus bimaculoides | reverse complement strand
AAAAAAACAACATTGACGGAGTCGTGAGGAAATGAGTGTAGACGAGCGTCAAGGATATTTAAAGAAAGTTAAACTGTGAATGCTATGAAAATGCAAATCTACCTTTCTTTCTTAAATAGGTCCTCTTAATTTTTTCCATTCCGTGGTATTTCCACGGGTCCCACTAGTAAATATAAATAAAACTATGTGGTAAGGACGCTATGGTTAATGTAATGGCGTAGGAATACTCTTAAGCACAACATGGATACTGGGAAACGGTGTGGATTGTAACAGCACCGGATTACTTTGAGTACTGTAACTGTTAGAATACCATGGGTACAGTAACGGTGGAGGAATATTTTAGTATTATAATAGTGTTAGAATACCGTTAGTATTCTAGCAGCGCAGGAAAACTATGGATATTGTAACAGCAGTGATTCACCTTGGATATTTAAGAACGCTTGAATACTATTTTATTACCACTTCCTTGGTATAGATTAGGGAGAAGTTAAATATAGTATTAGGTAGGCAACCGATTCTTGAATCAATGCGTTCCGAGTGACTGCTGGGGCTTTGTCTTTTATCACTGCTCCATTTTCTTCTGGTGTTTCATTTAATTTTTCAGATATTCTTGATTTACTTATACATCCACTCACACTCTTTCATTATTCTCACTGACTCTCACATATCTCATTGGCAAGTTATCGATTCACTGGTGAGGTTGAAATATTGAAACATGTATTCCTTTAATGTATCCAGGACTACGTTATCTATTCGAGCTCCTCAATTTTTATAAATGATAGGACGAGGATTGAAGGAGATTTGAATCATAATTCTAACAGCGCGAGCTAATGTGTAAGGATTGCCTCCCCGTAGTTTGATGGCCTTGCCCATTGAAATTTGGGCACTTTTGTATATGACGTGTTGTAAAGCTAGTGATGGAATAAGAATTCTGTCGGTTTATACTTTATTCGGTTGGTAGGATTGTACATTACAAAGCCAAGAGACAGAACTGTGACAAGAAGAAGGTAGGGGGGACGCAGGTGCGAAAGGGCAGGAAATTTCCTTGCTCTATCATGCTTCTTAATTAAAGTGGTATGGGTGCAAAAGTATCTTTGCCCACAGCGTTGAGGACCTATGTTACCCTACTAGAGACAGCTGCCATTTATTACCTGCTGACTATAACAGTTCATCTTTCTATGAGGATTTGCTTTTAAAGGTAGTATCGCCACTAGATTTTCTGCTTTGGTGGTATTTTTCATACACAATATGTATCACAATGTTTGAATTGTTCAAATCAAAAGAAAATTTTCTCTTAGAAATCCCATTGAGAAAGATTATGTGACGGGTGAATGAGATTTAGATAATTCTCTGCACTTAACGCATCAACAACTCAACGTCTTTAAAATGGGTGTCATTTATTATATAATATAATGACTTCAGTGTTGCGAACAAGTCTGTCAAATGGTATTGCAATATATTTATATTTTTTCCATTTTGATTTTTTAACAAAAGTCCAAAGTAACACAATAGAAATATTGGTTGTAGATTTGATTTTAAACCGTAGTCAATAGATGTGAGACATTACAAAATTTGCTGACTAAAGCTTAGGCTGTCTCTAATTATTTTTAAATGAATTAGTCAAGGAATAAATGGGTCAATGCTAATGAACTTGGCAGTCCTACCAGATTGTAACATGGTAGTCTTTACTGATCAGCTGAGCAGTCACTTTTTTGTTACAGTGTAGCATGCTATTTTGTGGATAAGTAAGCAATTAATCAAACGGCTTACAGTAATTTGGTAATTAAATGGCCTATTTGTGTGTGAGAGTGTGTGTATATGCTTGTATCTAAGTATCTTTGCTGGTTGTATAAAGAATGATTTATAAGAACAACAATTTCTACACACCAAGTCAGAATAAGGAAGAAAACTAATGATAAGCTGATAGGTTTAATTTATTTCATATTTTGATAATTGAAGTTTAACATAATCTTTACATTGTGAATTGTGCTTTTGAGATGTGTTTTTATGAAACATTTATTTGCTGTTTGTCTATCACACGTGCAACATAACCCAAAGTACGTCTAATTCTGAAATTGCGCAGCCTGTATATATGTGAATATGCAACACAAGTAGAAACTACTTGTGTATATGTATGTATTTTAGCCAAGTTACTGAGAAGAACGCAAGAATGAATGCAGAAGGCTCCAATAGAGTGGGCTGAGATGACTAAACGCTGACACACGTATTGAATATTTTTCTCCTGAGTTTAACTCTAAACAATCGCAGCCTAACATTCCAAATATAATACATGTGTTTTTGCGTGTATGTACGCGCGAGTAGATGTGTGTGTATGTATGTATGTATGTGTAAGCACGAATACACACGCACACACACATATATATGTATATATGTGTGTATATATATATATATATATATATATATATATATATATGTATGTATGTATATATGTATATATGTATGTATGTATGTGTGTATGTATGTATATATATATGTATAT
>NC_068983.1:133980803-133981689 GCF_001194135.2 Octopus bimaculoides | reverse complement strand
ATTAATAGTTATAGTATGACAACAAAAGAATGAATGAGACCTCGATATTATGTAGAGGAATTTATCTGTATATATCTGTATATATAAATTGCTCTCTGGATTCCTAAATGACTGAATATTTTGATTTAAATAAATCATATAAACAAAACTCAGTCTATTCATTAGAAGATTTGGATATATTTCTCTTTCCCGATTGCACCTTAAAACAATATACTGTAAGGAGAAACTTATTCGCTAAATATAAACAGTGATAAATTACATAGATTTAGAAAAGATCTTATAAACATTTTGTAAAACACATAATTATAATCGATACTAATTTTAGTATAGTTAACTATTAGGTAATTTCTTTTTAATTACGAACAAACGTCTTTTGTTTTAGTCATGTAGAAAAATAAACACAAAGTTAGCTGACGACATCTGGTAATTAAAATAAAAAGATTTAGTCTACAACATTAAATGGAAATTCATTGGAAGATTCAAATCCTGCAAAAGAAATATGGAAACCGAAAGTGTGATCATCGTAGAGCAGATAACAAGAAAATTCTCAAATATTTACATATCCGACATCTCGATTTAACCACGAGATTTAAACTACAGTAAGGTTACTATCGACTACAATTCATAAAAGTCTTCCCTATATGCTTTTACAAGGTCTTTTTTAAACCTATGACATTTATAGACCTACTGCAGAAATGCAAACCCACTGCAGAACTGGAAACCTTCTTTATTGGATAAAAATAACATAAATGGTATGTATGTGTCTAAAAACAATGAATAATACTGAATAAATGATACTTTCTAAAACAAAACATACTTGTTATATATATATATATATATATAACAAGTATGTTTTGTTTTAGAAAGTATCATTTATATATATATA
>NC_068983.1:133967730-133979873 GCF_001194135.2 Octopus bimaculoides | reverse complement strand
CCGCATACGAAAAGAGAGGGAAAAGGAAAAAAAAAGAAACGGGAGACGGTCGGCGGAAGTCACTGTGCCGCCGACCGAACTCGAGGCCTCTCCGGTGGGAAGTGTGCCCCGGAGAGGAAGACTCTGCCATCGGGAATTGTGCCGATGACAGAGTGGCGTGACGTCCTTCCCAGTGAGGATAATGATTATGTTATCATGTATTATGAGCGAGGGACGGTGAATGAGTTCTTGGACCGCGAATGCAGCCAAGATAGGAGTTACTCGGAATGTGCGAGTAGTTCCACATGGCCTCCACAGGTGGCTGCGGAGGTTGTAAAGAACAACACGATGACAAAAGTCATAGAGGAATGTAACGCAAAAGATTTTTTCTACCTCGCCGTCAATTCAAGTCTAACAGTAGACACTTGTTTGTCAGGGGCAGCATATCTGCTTGCGGAGGGGTGGAGTGATGGAAATTGTAAATTTTTTTGATTTATAGTGTTAGAGGTTTGTAACCTCATAAGGTTTTTTTAAAGGAAAAAGAAGAACAATGTTTTCAAAAGGTTATCAGTCGGCGGGCGCTGGTGTCTCATTATTTGTTTCATCCTTATCACCCTCATCTCATTAATGTCTATGTCCAGCCCGCAGATACTTTATGTCTACTTGTCTTTGTTTGTCCCCTCTATGTAACGCCGTTAATGGCGAATTTAATGAAATAAAGTAGCTTGCTTACCAACCACATGGTTCCGGGTTCATTCCCACTGCGTAGCACCTTGGGCAAGTTTCTTCTATAGCCTCGGGCTGCCCAAAGCCTTGTAAGTGGATTTGGTAGACGGAAACTGAAAGAAGCCTGTCGTATATATATATTTATGTATATGTGTGTATATGTTTGTGTGTCTATGCTTGTCCCCACAACATCGCTTGACAACCGATAGTGGTGTGTTTACGTCCCCGTGACTTAGCGGTTCGGCAAAAGAACTGATAGAATAAGTACTACGCTTACAAAGAATAAGTCCTGGGGTCGATTTGCTCGACTAAAGGCGGTGCTCCAGCATGGCCGCAGTCAAATGACTGAAACAAGTAAAAGAGTAAAAGAGTAAAGAGTAATTATAATTAGGGTTCAGCAAAATTGCTTCACCACATACCAAAATTTTAAAATAGCAGTTAAATATTATTCCACTACCATAAGATATCTCCCAAACAGCAATACTCCCAACTCACGCAGGCAAAGAGAAATGAATAACGAATCCATCCGGCTTTGATCAACTATATACGCATCTCTGGATTAAAGAGATGTAAAATATCATTTTTACTCACTTATTTCCGTCTGCAATATAGTATTTCAATTATAATTCTTTAATCCAGAAACGCGTATATTGTTGATCAAAGCCTGGTGGATTCGTTATTTTTTTCTCTTTGCCTGCGTGAGTTGGGAGTATTGCTGTTTGGGAGATATCTTATAGTATTGGAATAGTTTTTAACTGCTATTTCTAAATTTCGGCATGTAGTGAAGCAATTTTGTTGAACTCTGATTATAATTATAAAATTTTTGTATAAGTTTACCGATAATGGTTCTTTTAACATACCGAACTACTTGGTAAAATTATTAATTATTAATTTTACCTTATATATATATATATATATATATATATATATATATATATATATGCTTATACGCATGCATATATAAATGTATATACATACATATATATACACATATACATAGATACACACACAGATATATACTCACACAACAGCGGATAATTTGTCTTAGGTACAACTCCTGGTAAGATAAAATTACAGGTTAATTGCGGAGTAAGATTTTTTTATGACGAATTAGACAGATGAATATTTTATAATGAGCTGCGGTTTCATTCGGTCGAGAATGTCTGAACTGGTAGATACGCGCGCGCGTACAAACACACAATAGTAAGTACTTAGTTTTCTATATATTATTATGAATATTTGAACATATAACTATAATAATTTAGCATAAAGGTATTTCGTCATATTTTGTAGTATTTTTACACACCTCTGCAACAATCTTTAGAAAGAAGTTTATAGCTTGAGCTTTTATTGTTTGGGCGTCTGTATCAATGCTGAAAGAAGTTTTAACTGTAGTAAATAGTTTATCGCAAAATATATAAACTGTTGAGGCGTGTATTGAATTTAACTATTTTCAAAATGTGAAGTCACAATAAAACAACGCAACAAAAAGGTAAACTGAGGTAAAATGTTGGGAGTGGATGGAGTCCTTTTGAAAGAAGGGCGGTGGAAAAAAAAAGATGGAAAAGGGCATAGAGAGAATGAAGAAAGAAGGGACTGACAGAGGAAGCGAGGAAGAAGTAATAGATTAAGAGAGGGAGATATAAATGCATTGCATATACAAACAAACATATATTAGACTTCCACTGACTCACTTCCGAGACTGCCCTCAAGAAATAATTGCAACACCTTTTTCAAATAATGTGCGTGAGTATTTTTTAAAAGAATATCTTGGATAATGCATCTGAAACGGGATGGTCGTAGCTACAATGCGGTTGGCCAAAGAGTCACTTGAACGCAATTGATCTGGGGTTGAGTGACTGCAACAGAATAATGATCGAAATACGCTTTTGAACTCGAGAAGTCAAAGTATATCAACAAAAACACTAGCGCAAATGCGACATAGTATTCTACACAAAGATAAATAAAGGACATATAAAGATGAAGAATACATTCGAAGAAAAGATATTGGCAAGCTCGATAAAGAGAGCCAAACTTAATAGCGGCTGATTTAGCAATAAATCTAATATAATAATTCCAAGTCAAAAAATAAATAAATAAAATAAAACCTAAAAGGTAAGTCTAGAATTTTCTGGAAGCACGTATCAAACATAGAAATACGATTAACAGAAGCAAGTGTCGTCAGTAATGAGTGCAAGGTTAGACATGATATCATCCAGGAGATCATCAATAAAAACTAAAAACCAAATAGGAATAAGAATGTAAGGTGCTACATTGGTATGCGATCTATGTTGTCAACGTGATCTGCAAGAGTCAAACTCTCATTTAGTATGCAATCTACATGCTTCATTTATTTATCATGGCTTAAATAAAACATTCTTACCCTTTTATACATTTATTTAAAAAAAATTTTAATCAAGCAGATTTGAAACAAATTTACTAATTTTATGGGCGAATCGAATGAACATCAGCTAGAAAAGTAAAAAAAAATAGAGAATTAAAATTTTTATACGTTCTATACATTTATTATTAAAAAGAAATTAGAACGAAGTAAATTTGAAACAAGTTTACTAATTTTATCGGTGATTCGAACGAACATCAACTAGAAAAGCTGTTCTTGATAAGTATAGCTTTTCTTGTAGATCACAGTATAAAGTGTAGATTGCATACCAAAGCAGTTTCATGACCTGTAGATCGCATACGAAAGTAGCACCGAATGTAATTTTAAGAGACACCAAATGATATACTGCAAGTAGAAAAGTACTGATCATTTAAAACAAGACTACGATAATCCAGGACAGAGACTAAGACCTTAAAGAACTTACAGAAGATTCATGACTTAGGCTTGTAGGGGTAGGCCACAATGTTACTGTCAAACAATCCCCACATGTCAAGGGCAACAATACTTGCCTCAACACAATTACCTCTCTCACTCTCTCTTGTCCTGACTCTCTGTCTCTTTCTCTCAGTCTGTCTACACACTCACACACACTACACACATACCATACACACACACAAATGCATATATATATATATATATATATATATATATATATATATATATATATAGCATGCAATATGTGCATTTGTGTATGTAGCATATATGCGCATTGTTATATATAGTATATAATATTATATATACATTATATATATCATGTATGTAGAAACACATACCACATATGATACAGAATATATTATTATTGCTATTATTGTTGTTGTTGATATCATCATCATAATCAACACTATTATTATTACTATTACAATTATTATTATTATTATTATTATTATTATTATTATTATTATTATTATTATTATTATTATTATTATTATTATTATTATTATTATTATTATTCGCTTGAATGAACTCATAGTCGCGGGAAATGTTTAGAGTGTCGAAGGAATGAATCATCAGATTCAAATAAATAAAAACGACTATGTAGTCAACAGTTTTTCCCCCCACATGCTTCCCATAAGTTATATATATGTATATGTGTTTATATATATATATATATAATGTACATGATACACACACATATACATGCGTTTGTAGATGTGTGCAAATACATACATTTACACATACAGATATGGGCATATTTGTAGCAACGATTTTGTCCCAAAATAAAGATCATAAATGTTTGCATGTGTGTCTGTATGTGAGCAAATGCATTGTGAGTAATGACTGTCTGATTTGACATGCCGATTCAGCAGGTCCAATATCTATTTTGTACCCTCGTTTATATATATGTGTGCGTGCATATATATATATTTCAAAATGTAACCATATGTGAATCGTTGGCGATTTTCTTCCTCCGTCTTCCTTTCTATTGGATTTTCTTCTGATTCTGAAGAAGAGCGTTGCTCGAAACGTTAAACCATCTTTCTTTCCTTCCCTGAGCGTCTGCTAATATTTTACATGTAGCACGTCCTCGCGTTGTCTTTTGTTTGTTGTTCCTTTTTGGGATTTACTATATATATATATATATATATATATATATATATATATATATATATATATATATATATCCTTTGATACTTTGATAGGCTTCTGCCAGTATTGGCCCAGGCCATGACTAACTTAATAGCACCCCCTGGCAAAGTTATTCAAATCAGGATCCGGACACCGTGGCCCACTGAAGTAGAGAGTTATTGTATACGGAGACATATCTAGGTGTAGGAGTTTATCCGGGATTTCTTGAAGGAATTTGTCCAAAGATTTCTTGAACTTTATGGGGTCTGTTTCTGTTTTAATGTGTTTTGGTGTAATGTTAAAGAGATCGGGGCCAATTGTGGTGAAAATAATTGTGCTGTATTGTTATGAGATGCGAGTGCGATTTATGCTGTGGACGGATTGTATGGGGCCCAAATCATGGGTGTACCCTAAAGGTGATGCTAACATCATTTGGGCAATGCTGATGGAATATTTCCACAGCATGCAGATGATGTAGCGTTCACGGCGACGTTGAAGAGTATAAAGGTTGAGCTTTTCTAGTCGATTGACTTTTGGAGTGTTTCAACTGTTATGATGCTTTGTTTCGTGTGGGGAGACCATAGGGAAACAACAGAATCAAAGTGGGGTCAGGCAAAAACGGAGAAGAGAAGGATAATGGTGTGGATATCTCTCGACTGGAAAGTTCTGGGAATCCATGAGCACATTCTGCAGGTCAAGTAGTGCCAGGTAGATATGTGAAGATGCAGTCACTGCGGGTACAGAGACTGTGATGTCGTGAATAGCGGCATGTTTTGGGGTTTTTTGCTTGTGTCGTAGTGGTAGTGGTGGGGGGGGGGCATTCTGCTTCATAGATTTGTTTAGGTTTTTAATACTACAATAGAATTGAGATGGCGATTTGGGGGAAGAAAGCAGTGGTTTGTTATTAGTAGTTGAGGTGGCAGAGGACGATGGTGGCATGGTGGTGATGATGGTGATGATAATTGTGATGGTTGCTGTGAGAATGGTGAGTGTAAGAGAGGTGAAGTGATACTATCGCTCAGTAAATCAGCTATTATGCTGGAATTTAGGAGTGGTTCTTCCTGTTGTTGTTGTTGTTGTTGTGCTTGACCAATATCTGAAAAGTATATATATGGAGGTTTTTCAAAATAGCTCTGAATTAGTTTGAAGGAAACCTGGAAATGTTTTAGTTATCTGCTTAATAGACCGCGTGTTGATATATACTCTATTTTTTGGGCTTAACATGGCAAAGTCTCTGCAATATACAAGCAATCCATTTTGGAGAAGAATATTTATCTCTCTATGCGGTGTTGAGCAAACATTCTCTCTATTCGATACCAGCGTACACACACACACACGCACACGCACACACACACACACACACACACACACACACACACACACACACACACACACACACACACACACACATATATGTATATATATATTTGTAATATAATATGTGACAATTATTCGGTTGCCATAATAAAACTCCGAGTTTCGGGTGTCGGAGCGGAAACGTGCACCGGCATCTCTTCAGTTATCGAGGCAATTAAAATAAGCTATGAAAATGACCGTTAAACAAAGGGAAATTACTATGTAAATGACTGTTATTAAGACAAAAGAGCTATTAGAATGACCGTTAAATAGGGGGGAAAACCGAAAGGGAGGAAGTAAAAAGTAAAGGAGTAAGAAAGCTCATAGCAATCGCATGTGCGCGCATTTACATACGTACACATGCGCGCACGCACACCCACGTGCAAGTGCCTATATGCATATGTTCACTCAGACTCGCATGGAACACACAGATGCACACCCACACATACGTCAAATAGATGCACATATATATGCAACCATGCATGTACACGTATACAAATCCACACACACACACGCGTGCACACACACACGCGTGCACACACACACACACACAAACATGTACGTAACCATACGCGCACAATTGTATTCAAATGCACGTCTAAAAACCATACATGCTATATATGCATTTGCTCACTTACACTCGTGTGGACTCCCACGTACATATGCAACCATACACATGTGCATATACATGTACACATATACATACCCGCACACACGCAAACACACTCACACGCGCACAAAAATTTCATATGCACGTCTATATACGCACGTGCACAAGAAAAATGCAGGGTGGAAGGTAAAATACTGGAAAAAAGTGTAAAAATATATAAAACAATTAAAAAATAAAAATGTCTCTATAAGTATTTAAAATTATGTAAAAATATATAAGAAATGTATATAAAAAGTATAGAGAGATAAAAAGCTTGCACGTGGACACAATATACTTGCCATTACATTTTTAATCAACCAAATATGAATCGTATTGTTGCACAATGCGTCTCCATCTTTTAACTTCAAAATACCCTCTTCCCAGAATTGAGGTGATTTCATGGCAAATAAGTCAAAAGGTAAGCTACTATAAATCGGCACGAACTTTCCGGACAACCCAATATTATTCAATGAAATTCCAACGAAGTCTGATTTTCACGTTTTATTATTTGCAATTTCTACTATTTTACAATATTGAAATAAACTAGTACTTTCATGCGTTATGCAATCATCAAGTTTATGTAGTGACAGTCGTATTCCATAATTGCCAACTGTTGTCTATTGTGGAACATGACTGTCACTACAGAAACCTCATATATATATATATATATATATATATATTTATATATATATATTGCGCGCGCGCGTGCATCTGAAAAAATGTTAATACACGCAGGACTTAAATGTCAGTACCATGGTATACACAGAAATGTTGTAAAAAGTTGTTAGGCTCTGGATAGACAGACTACAGGACAGGACTCTGCACCCTCTCAAAATTGATAAAAATCAATTGATTCGGGCATGTCAATGCTTCCGACCCCGTATTGAAGTAGCCATTGATGTTAACGGTGGAGTCATTGAACTTGTGTGATAAAAGGATTCTCAAGATTATTTGTACTAATTTGTTTACAAATACAGTTTTTCTTTGTTGAGCTATGCATCTTTTTCTAAATTTATACAAATGACTTAAACAAACTAATTCACCCTGTGTGTATGTGTGTGTGTGTAAAAATGCAAAAAACTGAAGAAGGATGTCCGAAAATTTAAGTGGATTACCAGCAGCTTAAATTAACTACTAAATGAAGATTGCAAATAACTGGAAGTGAATAAGCAAGACAGACTACAATACAAAAAAATGAAAGAGGCAATCAAACTAAGAGACAATGGTTTATCGATACTTTAGAAAAAGTTTCCGAAGACAGAAATAAACGTATCGAAGAAAGTAATAGGTATTAGAATATTAGAAGTACCAAAAATAAGCTATAACTTTAATGAAAAGTGAGAGATGTTATAAGATTAGACAGCAAAGATAAGAAGTTGAGCGTATTTAGAATGCACCAATCAAATGTAGGCATTGGCTAGCTATATTTATCATAGGTAGAAGATGGAAGAGGAAACCATAATTAGGAAACTGATATGACGATTGTAAGATTACATAAATATTTAGCAGAAAATAGTAAGACGTTAATAAGAGAAAAGATGTATGAGTTACATAAGAAATCATTCGTTTCAAAAATAAAATCGTTGTTAGGCGCATAACGTATCCGTAAAACATTGGGTGATATATAGTAGTGTTAATCCACCATCTTGTTTACCACCACCATGCTGCCCTTGGATGTACAAAACGAGTATTTGGACCAGATCTTCGGTATGAGGAGAGTTGCACTGCTTCCTTCTGCGTCGTGGTTTATTCCCCTTTTCCCCATCAGTTTCTGATGTCTTGTAAAGTTCATGGCCTTACCCTCTCTCCTCTGACTAGCTCATAAAGATAAGTCATATCATAAGGAATATCTTTAAAAAGATTTTAAAAAGTATGAGCTTCTCTCTACAAACTAGAAACATTCATAGATGAGGTTAAAGCAATACAGTGCTGAATGTATATATAGAGTTATATATGTAAAACAACACATTTCAACGGTACAAGGACAATGACAAGAACAACGACACGAGCAGTAATAATAATATTTTCTACTACAAGCACAATGCCTGAAATTTAGGTGGTGGCTGGCTAAGCGACTACATCGCCCCCAGTACTTAACTGGTACTTATTTTATCAACCCCGAAAGGAGAAAAGGCTAGTCGACTTTGGCTTGATTTGAACTCGGAACGTAAAGACGGACGAAATACCCATTTCTTTACTGCCCACAAGGGGCTACACACAGAGGGGACAAACAAGGACAGACAAACGGATTAAGTCGATTATATCGACCCCAGTACGTAACTGGTACTTAATTTATCGACCCCGAAAGGATGAAAGGCAAAGTCGACCGCGGCGGAATTCGAACTCAGAACGCAGTGGCAGACGAAATACCGCTAAGCATTTCGCCCGGCGTGCCAACGTTTCTGCCAGTTCGCCGCCTTTTTGGTAATGATAATGATAATGATAATAATAATAATAATAATAATAATGATAATAATGATATTAAAAATATAAACTTACAGAGTAAAGAGATCCTTGAGGGTATCCTTGTCTTCAATGTTTGGAAAGTCAAAGTCACGTAAGCGATCTGGTAAATCCATAGTAACTGTTGTGGGGAACACTTTCATAATTTTATGCCTCTCTAAGTCTGATGGTATCCTCCTGAAATAGAAACGAAGGTGGTGTGACAGGAAATACAAATCTTCGCGCGCGTGTGTGTGAGTGGTCAACAGTAAGAACTGGCCAACGGCCAGTCCTATCAAATCTTCACTCCATGTGCCGTATACTGTTGACTAGATATTAGTTTTCCGTCAAACATTCTGCCAGTAACAAATATTTCTTATATCAGTTGTTAATATTGATTTCTCTCTCAGGCACAAAGCTGTATCGAATACTTCTACATCAGTGAATTATTGGTAGGTATATTATGAGCCTCGGAAACACTAAGAGTAGAAACTGTCTTTGAATGTCAGGTGCTCTGTAGTTTCTTTCTATTGTCTTCTCTCTCAAGGGGCAGCGTGCTGGCAGAATCGCAACCGTGCCGGGTAAAATGCTTAGCGGCAATTCGTCCGTTTTTATATTCTGAATTCCAGTACCACCAGGGTCGACTTTGAAGAAGAAGAAGAAGAAGAAGAAGAAGAAGAAGAAGAAGAAGAAGAAGAAGAAGAGGACCAACAACAACAATAACAACAAATTATTTAACTTAATTAATTTCAAGTCACGTGTTATGTTGGGCTGACGAGTTCAAAAAGGAAAGGGAATAGTGCTATTCACGACAACTAGTGACTTTAAAAACTTTATCTCATGCATATGAATAAAAGAAATATATGGAAATATTTGTATGCTCTTCACTGTTTAATGGATCGACAGCGAAAGTAATTCATCAGCCACAAACCAACAAGAAAATCTCTACATAGTTGCTCGATAGCATGCAAATGTCTCTCAAAACTACATACCACTTTCTTAAAAACGAAGGACACATTACATTAATGTATTTTTGTATACATTGCCGTGGAATAAAAGATTGGATGGGAACACTGGAACGTCTTTGATTATACTTTTGCTTGGTCAATGTGGACCTGGGGTTAAACAAACCTTATAAGCCATGACCGCTAAAAGCTTCAGCTTTCCAGTTCGTCTAGTCAATCTCTTTATTGTTACGAGCAACAGGGCTGTAGAATTGCGTATTGAATATAAGTAAACACAGCTATATGTAAAATTCTGAGGCGTGGGAAGATCCTCAATATCGCCGGTCCTGCAAGCAATAGCAGCGAATTCTCCCTCAAATCACAACTTAACTTCTTAAAACAGAAACTGGACAATGTAGTGCTAAATGTAAAAGAAAAAGACGTAATCATAATCATAAAGACCAACCAGAACTGACCTGGGACTACACAACAACACTAATTCAAAGTCGTATACAAATGAATATATATATATATATATATATATATCATTCGTATAATAATATATGCCCCATCTAAAGCGACTACGCTTAAACAATTGGCTGAAAAAAGATGGACCGAACCACTGGGAATTGAAAACAACATCAATACTAACGTAGCTCCGTATGCACCCAGTTCAACCACATAGCTCACCCATCAATTACAGCCAATTTTAATGTATAGATAATTTTAGTCTAGTATATATATTCATAAATTTGTAAACAAACCCGGAGGCTGTAAGTTACGGAGAAGAGCGACACACATAGGTCCTTTTTAATAATAATTATAATTATATATATTATTTATATATATAGTATATGCTCCATTTAAGACGACTAAACCTAAACAATTGACTGAAAAAAGATGGGCCGAACCACCGGGAATTGAACACGCCATCATGTGTGTCACTCTTCTCCGTAATTTATAGTCTTCGGGATTGCTTACAAATTTATAAATATATATACTAAGCTAAAATTATCTATACATTAAAATTGACTGCAATTGTTGGTTAGGCTATGTGGCTGAATTGGGTGTGTACAGAACCATGTAAGCATTGATGTGTTTAATTCCAAGTGGTTCGTTCCTCCATTTTTCACTCAATTGTTTAGGTTTAGTCGCTTTAAATGGAGCTTATTATTATATAAATAAGATATAATTATAGTTATTATTAAAAAGAACCTATGTGTGTCGCTCCTCTCCATAATTTAGAGCCTACTGGTTGGTTTACAAATTCATATATATATATTCTTTTGCTTCGATCTAACTTAATGCATGTATATATATATGTATATATGTATACACATATATGTATATATATATGTATATATATATATATATATATAATTAAGATTCAGTTGAATTAGATACTTAAATTGATGTACCTTGCCAGTTTGGTATAGTCCGCACAGCTCCAAGTTAGGTGAACAGAATATAAATAAGTAACAAGGATGTACAGGTGTCAATACAGTACGGCCGTTTCAAGTGGCTTCCTTTAATTGATCAATGAAAAAATTACATTAATTTGATAGAAACTGCTCTCTTCAGACGCAGATGACTATATATATTTCAAACACGAAGGATAAATCATTTTAAATAAATTTATATCAGAAATAGAAGCCAAAATAATTACATTGATGCCTTGTGTTATATCTGTGCCAGACTGATTTTAGAAAATAAAGCATATCTTGCTAAGCCTACTATAATTTAGAGAGTAACAGAGGAAAATACTGGAGGTCAAGAAATAGAACTGGTGTCGTAGTTATTTATATTTAGAAGATTTTATGCCGCATACAGTCTTCAACCATTTGGAATTAAATCCATTGGGAGTTGTCAACTGTATCTGATCTAGTTGATGGTGATAAATCAATTAATGTCAAACAATCTCCCAGGTCCTCATTATACCGGAACCATATATCTAGCTTTATCTACATAAAAGGATATGTTGCAGAGCTGCTATTAAGAGAATGACTGATGGGGAAGAGGTGGTAATTAAAAGAAGAAAGGATAGGGGTGGCCAATATATATATATATATATATATATATA
>NC_068983.1:133966676-133966967 GCF_001194135.2 Octopus bimaculoides | reverse complement strand
ATATATATATATATATATAACCCAAGCTGTTGTATCTAATTTGTGTATCGCTGTATGTATGTATGTATGTATGTATAATAAGGGTGGCTTGTTCGCAATTTTACAACCGAAAGGCAGTTTTAACTCTTATTTCTAGTAATACTGGTGCTGATTAGTGCCCTCAGTCACCTTAGTGACCATATATGTGTATGTGTGTGTATACATGGATATATATGTACATATGAGCATATGCACACACGCACGCACGCACACGCACACACACTCACACACATACACACACACACACACACA
>NC_068983.1:133963228-133966666 GCF_001194135.2 Octopus bimaculoides | reverse complement strand
ATATACACTTAGTTTCACATACACATGCATACTTACGTAACCATAAAGCTACAAAATTCTTGGAAAAGGAAGTGCAACTTGAGGCTTACTCACCAAGGCATGTCGTTGATTAAATGAATGGTCTTAGATGATATAAGGAAAGATTGGAACAAAATGTGGCTGGACCAATTTAGAAAGTAAACCTGCTTCCAATTTTAATGTACTTGACGTGTAATAAACCAGAATAAACTTAAACGATGAAAAATTAAAATTGCTGACTCTTCTGCATAAAAGTAAACCCAATTAATTCATTTGCTAATTCCTTCATTTGTAAGTTAGCCTATTTTGTTGTCTTCGCGGTTGGACACACACCAATCACTTCTTATAGTAGTTTAGACATATTGTGACCTACTTCCTTTATGAGCAAAAATATTTTGATGATTTGTTTATGTTAATTAGTTACAGTCTTTTAAAGAATATTTTTGCCCATCTCATTTCATACAGAACATCCATCCATCCATCTATCCATCCATCCAACCAGCCATCCATTCATCCATCCACTTAGTGATCCATTCATATCTATCCGTGTAGCTAAACACACACACACACACACACACACTCACCTATATATACGGGCATATACACGTGTGCGTAATTTATAATTTATAATTCAGCGGAACATAATAATTGCTCCAGTACATTGTATCGAGTCCTCCACTAGTTTCTGGTCTATTACGTTCTCAACAAATAGTAAAATCTCTCTCTATTTCCCTTTCTCTCTCTCTTTCTCTCCTCTCTCTCTCTCTCTCTCTCTCACACACACACACACACACACACACACACACACACACACACACACACACACACACACACACACACACACACACACACACACACACACACACACACACACACACACACACACACACACACACACACACACTCTGTGTTTGCGTGTGTGCCTGTGTACAGAAATACATATTTACAACAACAGCAATAGTTAAACGAAAGTTGTGTACTTTTATATTAAATATGTTTGCGTACTTTCAAAGTAGAAAGAATTTCGTAGCAGTTACTGTCTCGGAGGAGAAATTCTCCTTATGGACTGTCATACACACAGACACCAATACACACACACACATACAAACACACACACACACACACACACACACACACACAAATTCTACAAGGAGAATTTCTCCTCCGAAACAATTACCGGAACGAATGAATTTCTACGTTTGAGCGTGTATGCGTGCGCGCGAGCGTATTTTGTGTGCGTGTGCGTGCGCGCGTGTGTGTGTACGCGCGCGCGCGTGTAAGTGTGTATAATTATCACGTGCAGATACCAACGTTAAATTTTAGTTTCAATGAAATGCATTAATTTGACGCGCAGGGAAATAGAAAGGAAATTCTGTAACGTTTCAGTTGTGGCACTTCATCAGGAAGAAAATATAGGAGAAACCAAGATGTGATGGAAGAAAGAAAATGAAAATTAAACGGTAAAAATGTGATGTAGGGAGGAAAATCCACGTTACACCATATTGGAAATAGCCAGGAATGAAGAAAACAGAATTTCAAACACAATTGAGTGGGAGAGGACAGCAAGAATGCGTAATGAGTATTCGTAAATATGTGCGTGTATTTGTCGGTTATCTTGAACGGTGAGCGTATGTGTAAGTTGCATGTATGCATATGTTTTTTGGTCTTATTGTTTTCAAATATGTGCTTTTTCTGTACAATGACAAAAGTGCAGTGTGGTATGTGAATGTATTGTGTATGGCTGTGGATGTGTGTGTGCATGTCTGGGCATGTATGTCTGTGTGCGTGCACGCACGTGTATTTTTCTATTGTATAGCAGTACGAGTGTGTGTATATGCGTGTATGTTGATTTCAATGATGTGTTGCAACTAAACGTGAGTATGCTTTTGCAGCTAAAGCGAATGTTTATTGTGTACTTTTGTTCTATGTGTGTGCTGTGTAAATAGTTTACGTTAACATCTGTGTATGTGTTGTGTGTGCGTGTGTGTATGTGTATGTGTGTGTATGTGTGCGAGTGAGTGTGTATGAGAGAGAGAGAGAGAGAGAGAGAGAGAGAGACAGAGACAGAGAGAAATATTGTGATGTGTGTATCTGTGGCTATATTGTTTTTCTCTGTCCGTATATGTGTATGCCATGTATATCTATGTTTATATCATGTATGTATGTATATATATGCGTATGTGTGTGTTTGTTTTGGTGTGTGCGTGTGTACACATTTATGTTTACATGAATTTGTGTATATGGTGTCGTGCTGTGACTGAGAAGCAATATGGTGTGTGTGTGAGGGGGGGTTGTCTTGTTTAACTATGCGTGTGTATGTGTACCATTGCTTATATTGTATGAATTGCGTAAATATGTTAATGTGTGTGTAACAGGTGATTAGAAATGGGATATGTGTATCTGTTTGTAGTGTTTGTAGCGTCTGTTTTATGTGTATACGATACTATGATTGATGTAAGAATGTGCTTATATTTGAGTGTGTTGTAATCATGTATGTGTGTATGTACAGGTGTTTGTGGCTTTTTTAATGTTTAATGCATGTATGTGTTTATTTTTTAGTGTGTGTGTGTGTGCATATGTGTGTGTGGCATGTGTAGATGTGTGTGCTACATTTAAAAAAAAATTTCTATGTATGCTGCCGTGCGGTGAAAGAGCAGTGTGTTGTGTGTAGATATTGTTGTGTATGTATGCGTGCGTGTACGTGTTTGTATACGCTTTTGTAAGCGTTTGCGAACATTGAATTAAAGCGTGTATGTGCGTGCGTGTGTGTGTTTCAGTGTTGTGTTCATCAGGATGTATGTGTGTATATAGCCCTTTTTTATGTGTTCACGCTTGTGAATTTTCGAGTCTGTGTATAGAGTTCTATGATAGAGCAACAGTGTATTGTGTATATTTATACATTGTGCGTGTGTTAGTACGTATGTGCGTTTGTGTGGGTATGTGTCTATTGCTATATTACATAGGTGTGAGCCTGTGTGTATATGCGTCCGTGTATGTGTACATTTTGAGGGTGATTAAGGAAGGGCTATAGAGTGCGTTGTGTGTACATATCTCATGCTGTTGTGTGCATGCATGTATGTATGAGAGTGTGTCTTGTGTCATGTATGTGAGGGACGATTAGAGGAGCATATTAAAGAAAAACAGGTTAGGAATTGGTACTGTAGCAAATGAAAATTTGGAGGGAGAATTTGAATTTGCGTTGCTTACGAAAATAAGAGACTGTTGACCGAGTTCGTGACCGAGTTCGTGACCGAGACTAGAGATCTGCAGAACAGAAGTGGCAAGAGACGGGAGATTCGTTTCAATGTCAAAAGTCTCAGAGATATTCCGCGAAGTAATTGTTCAAGCATCGGGCAGCTTGTTTAATTTATATACATACATACATACATACATATATATATATATATATATATATATATA
>NC_068983.1:133960967-133963124 GCF_001194135.2 Octopus bimaculoides | reverse complement strand
TATATGTTGAACCATGGAACTCAACTCGTGCTTTTTTTCATTCTCTCTATCTATTTTCCTCTAATTCCTTTCTGTCGAAGAGCCTAGGCTCGAAACGTAAAAGACTTTCGTTTTTCTCGACCGTCAAACTAATACATTTGCTTGATGTTCCTATACCTGTCTTCGTCTTTGTTTTTCTATAAATTTGAATTATATATATACACGTTTGTTGCTTAAAATTTACTTTTCAGTATTCCAGGGTTATCGCTTTCCTGCGTTCATGGAAGCTATAAAAAGCCGCTTTGTTGCCTGAATGAACGTACTGACATGAAATATTCAAGACAAAATCTGTGGAAAGTATCCGTTCTGTATTTTATTTTATTTATTTGTTTATTTTGATAAAGAAATCAACTCTGCTACCGGCTACTTGCACTTCGCACATTTTTCCATGTGTATATTCCTTAACACACACACGCATGTGTGTACGTGTACATGTCTGTATGTGAGGTATGTATGGAGAGAGAAAAACATGTGTCATAGACAATACTCTGTATTTGCAGTGTTCTAAGATAATCTTGTATTTCTAAACTCATTCAAACGCTCACCTATGCACACACACGCACTCCAACACATCAACTCCTTCACCAAAAATTATTAACCATTTACCAATATGATTATTTTTGATAAATAGTAAACGCGTGACGTTACAGAAACAGAATTCATCAAATACTTCTCAATCGTCCATCTGCACTTTCCTGTTTGAGGCTCTGACAAACTTAATGTTCCCGAAGGCACACACGTAGTGTGTGTGTGTGTGTGTGTGTGTGTGTGTGTGTGGACTGACCGATAACATAAGCATCAGACGTTTGATTTAAACATTACCTTCACAATATAGACTTTGATCGATGCTGAAAATTATTATTATGCCTGGCCGGAGCTCTTCTACGTTCCTTTTATTCGTGGGATACAGGTAACCTGCTACCATTGGTGTTGCCACTGGTAACTTGATGCTGAGAATGCTGCTACTGATGTTGTTATTATAATTATTCTTTTCTTCTCTAGGCACAAGGTACACAACTGGCACTTAATTTATCGACCTCAAAAAGATGAAAGGCAAAGTCGATCTCGGTGGAATTTGAAGTCAGTACGTAACGACAGATAAAATACCGCTAAGCATTTCGCCCGGCGCGCTAACGTTTCTTATTTCTTTATTGCCCACAAGGAGCTAAACATAGAGGGGACAAACAAGGACAGACAAAGGGATTAAGTCGATTACATCGACTCCGGTGCGTAATTGGTACTTAATTTATCGACCCCCAAAAGGATGAAAGGCAAAGTCGACCTCGGCGCAATTTGAACACAGAACGTAACGGCTAATAATATCGAAACATATCGGCAGTTATTACCCTACTGCTAAAGATATAACCCTTCCAGCATTCATATTTAATTTTAATTGATTGGAATTGCAGGTTGTCTCCCTTGCTCTTTATGACCAGAATTTGTCTAGTAATTAAAAACAGTTCTTATTACTAAAAGTGTAATTTTAATTAATTAAAATTTCTAGACTTACTACATTATGTATGTTGACACTCACTTTACTACACTCTAACGTTAGTGTTAGGTTAACTAATCTAGGAGACGTACACAACCGTTCACAGTTGACTTGACTTCCAAAACTTTCCATCTGCATTATCAGAGAGATTAATGAGTTCAATATTGATTATATCAATAGCTCTCAGTTGTTTCCGGAAAACTGACTTGGCCAACGATTGTAGTTTATATTGAATAAAACAACTATAGTACTTATAGTATTGAGATAAATCTGTGTGAGTATGCGTACATCTCTCTCTCTCTCTCTCTCTTTCGCTGTGTGTATATGTTTGTGTATACGTATTATGCAAGGGCATAAAAATTCATTCATATGTATATGCATATATTTGTATTTATGTACACATATGTGACGATTATTCATGCATACATATATGTATATATATTTATGCATGTACGTATGTATGTATATATATATATATATATATATATATATATACATACATACATACCTCATGCATATATATGAGTCGCTGAGTGTATGTGTATGGGAGTGATTTAATGCAATTGTTTATATATATATATGTATGTGTGTGTGTATATATATATATATATATATACATATATATA
>NC_068983.1:133960633-133960957 GCF_001194135.2 Octopus bimaculoides | reverse complement strand
TATATATATATATATATATATATATATATATATGTATGTATGCATGTATATATATATGTATGCATGTACACACACACACACATAAGCGCTCGCGCACACACGCATACACATACATGAACATATATATAATTTTATTCTTTTATTCCTTATTTGTTTCAGTCATTTGACTGCGGCTATGCTGGAGCACCGCCTTTAGCCGAAAAAATCGACCCCAGGATTTATTCTTTGAAAGCCTAGTACTTATTCCATCGGCCTGTTTTGTCGCACCGCCAAGTTACAGGGAAATAAACACACCAACATTGGTTGTCAAACGATGGTGGTGGG
>NC_068983.1:133953629-133959501 GCF_001194135.2 Octopus bimaculoides | reverse complement strand
CGACGCTCTTCCGATCTTATGAGTATGTGTATACATATATACGTATACGTATGTATGTCTATGTAAATTCACGCATGTATTTGCTCATGAATGGTTGTGTTAACGTCCTTGTGCATCAATATATATGTATTTATTCATGCATGCATATATACAGGGAGCTTCTGTATGATTATATAATTAAGAGTAGACTATCAAGCTTGAGGTGGTAAACCGAAAATCATTATCAATCATCTAGAATTATGACCATTATTAGAAAAAAATCCATTAACGTAAATGAGAACGCTTTCTCACGTGGGACAAGGGAACAAACTCAAATTTCGCTTGAATAAATTAACTACTCTACAGGCATAGAATCAATTTGCTCTCTGGTAGCTATGGTGACAATTCAAGTCATATTCTCTTCAGCTCTAGGTACGAGGCCCGAAATTTTTGGGTAGGGGAGCCAGTCGATTAGATCGACCCCAGTACGCAACTGGTGCTTAATTCATTGACCCCGAAAGGATGAAAGGCAAAGTCAACCACGGCGGAATTTGAACTCAAAAGCGCAAGACAGACGAAATACTGCTAAGCATTTCGCCCGGCCTGCTAACGTTTCTTATTTCTTTATTTCCCACAAGGGGCTAAGCATAGTGGGAACAAACAAGGACAGACAAAGGGATTAAGTCGATTACATCGACCTCAGTGCGTAACTGGTACTTAATTTATCGACCCCAAAAGGATGAAAGGCAAAGTCGACCTCGGCGGAATTTGAACTCAGAACGTAACGACAGACGAAATACCGCTAAGCATTTCGCCCGGCGTGCTAACGTTTCTGCCAGCTCTCCGCCTTTGAAACGCGCTAACGTTTCTGCCAGTTCGCCGCCTTGGTCAACTGCTATTACAAGAACTGTTCTTTCATTGATTGTTCGTTATCGCTTCAAGGGAGGAAATCGTTTTACCAAACATTAATGTTATTTAGTCGTTTTTTCTAAGGTAGCGAGCTGACAGAATCGTTTGCACGTCGGGAAAATAATGCTTAGCGGCATTTCGTCCGTCTTTACTTTCTTAGTTCAAATTCCGCTGAGGTCGACTTTGCTTTTCACCCTTCCGGGATCAATAAAATAAGTAGCAGTTGAGGACTGGGGTCGATGTAATCGACTTAACTCTTTAACGTTTTTGCTGGCCTTGTTTTATTTAGTTTCCTTTCTTCGCCGGTGAAGCAAATTTGAGTTTGATGGCTTTAATATTCATATCCAACTAGAAACCCACAATATTCGTATATAATTTTTTCAATCTAATTGTATTTCATCATCATGAGGCAATTGATGATTTCTAAATTTTACTAAATATTTTTGCAACGGGAAAGGTAGAGTAGGTGTATAGAAGCATTCTACTAAATTGTTCTTTTGTTGCCATAGTTCGTCAGTTGAACAGAAATTGAAGTATTTTAGATTTATATATAGTCTAAGAACAAACTCAATTGTTTTTTATCATTACACTGAAAATATCTATCGCAGCTCGAATCAGTTATAAATGATGTTATTACGCCCTTTTCTTCTGGAATTGTATTCCCTTCTGACCTTGTGCCCTCCCTTCGAAAAATTCCTGGGACTGCGCCTGTGATCCCATGTTTTTTTCTCGATAATCAGTACTAAACTCAATGCTATAGAATTTTCATAACCAGGGTGGGGAGGCAGAATCGTTAGAGCGTCACACAAAATGCCTTGTGTTATTTAGTATCAAACCTTTATTATAGGTGCTTAAATAACACCGAGGTCAGCATTACGAGGGTTAATTTACAAAAATTAAAGCTAATCGAATAAATATGTATGTGTGTGTGTGTGTGTGTCTGTGTACTACATATTTGTATAAGTGTATATGTGAGCCTATATACATACATTCACACTCATAAAAAACAAAGATGCCCTGAGTTTGTGTATGGGCGCAGACGACTAGTTACACATGCATTATTTATGTGTATTCAGAATGTTTTAGGGCAGAAAATTTATTATTACTGCATTGTTGTACTAAGGAAACTATGGGAAAGGAATGATACGCGTTTTTTTTTCTTTATTTGAAGCAAATACTTTCAAGTTGTTTATGAGGTATATTTTATTTATTTATCGTTTTCAAAAAAGTCAGTTTAAAAGCATTTAAGGACATGAATATCTAAACATGAAGTCGATATGAAAAATAAAGGAAATACGGTCAAATACTACTACTACTACTACTACTACTACTACTACTACTACTACTACTACTGCTGCTGCTGCTGCTGCTGCTGCAGCATTTATTTGCCACAAGGGTGTCGAATGAAAGGAATATTAGAGACATTACAAAAGAGGTGTTTACGAAAATTCAATGAGAGAAAATTGAATGATATAAAAAATGTATATACAGTATCTATATATATGGTATAATCCTCAGAGAAGAGGACCGTTAACTAGGAGCAATCAAAGAATCCGACAAGCCCTATAATAGCCTTAACTACCATCACCTAATTATCATTCTCCACATAGGGGAACGCGCTGTTAGTCAGAACACGACGTTCTTGTCATATTCGTTATAACCGTCCATCTCTAAACATCTTCAGTGGAGGAGATCACTTCTCTATCCATCACATTTTTTAAAAATGGAACTTGAAAATATCGATAAGGAGTTTGCCAAAAGGGATAGTCCCAATCTTCAGTTCTTTCAGTCTTGCTTACCATACATCTTTTTCACCATAGCCACTAATCAATGGAAAACGAAGCAAAAATATTTCTTTCGCCAAGATTACGAACATTTTCGACTTTGTCTCACTCGACAAAAAAGCATGAACATTTAGAAGAGGTGGAGAAATACATCAATAAACTAGAATAAAAAAAAACTCGCGCTCAATAAACAACAAAGCATTTTAGATCAAGCAGAAAGGAAAACAAATCTGCATAACTGTTTATCGCTGAAAAGACATAGATTGCAGTGTTTACCTTCAGACCAAACTGAACTCTGTTTCAGAAAGATTTGCCTCACAACTTTCTGCCAGCCGAGTAAGGCGATCAGTGGAAGTTCTATAGAAAGCTATCGGTGGGCTAAAGCAACGGCGTTCTTGGGGAGACACTAGGCCTCAACTGACCGGTCAATTCCAGAGAACTTTCGGGTCAGGGCCCATGGATAATTTCCATAAATCAGTCTTGAAAGTGATAACGGGGTAGAAGCATTGCTAGTTCGGAATAAACTCTACAGGCACAAAAAATGCCGTCATCCAGGCTTACTCGAGCTTTGCACAGAGCAATGAAATTGTTCTCTAAGTACTCGTCTTGTATCCGGCGATTGTTAACTTGTGGTGTTCTATCTAACGCCTGCTGTCGCCTGTCACGTGTGGGGTTGGTCCAGCTATCAGTTGAGGCCATTGTGAAGAACGTTCTACCGCCTTACTGTGACCGGGAAGGACAGGCGATCTTCACATGCCTGGTGGTTTTGGTGAAAGAAGTTGTATGGTGATTATTGGACAAAACTAAAGGAGCTGAAGGCAGACACTTTTGTGTTTAACCAACAACCTTGTCAACTTTTTCAAGTTTCACATGGAAAGGAAAGTATGGGCGGAGAGGGATGCTCTGTTTTCCAGCAAATTTGCAAAAAGGCAGATGGGAAAGGCAAGGACGGCCCGAGTGAACGAACTTGCTCTAAGTTTGCACCTGTAGATTGAAGGAGGAAAATAGGCAGAAGGTACCGTGGTTTTTATGGGTTTTTTTCTACGATCAGGCCTCTGAGGTCTTCTAACTTTTGGAGATTATTATTTGTTTGAATATTCTTTTGGTTTCCTTTTCTGTTCACTCTTTTCGCACGTTTAGGTAAACCTACATTGTACCATCTTCAGCGTCTCCGATCTCTTTGCAATTCCTTAGTGGCCATTTAGAAAACGTTATTATTATTATCATTTTCATTGACGCTTTTGACCTGGCAGATGTTATACCGATACTATACCAAAAAAGTGAACTATATCAAATGACCAAAGGTCCTTTGGTTCATTCCATCTTCAATTTTCTAACAGCTTCCTTAGCATCGTTGCAGTTCTAACAAGGCTGCTTTCTGCAACAGCTGCGTTCTGATGGTAATTCCCAGCTTCTGAAGTTATGCATCCAACCTTTCACTAATTACTTCCAATGCACCAACCACAATCGGCACCACTTCTACATGCCTGATTATCCATAGTTTCCCGATTTGCCACTTCAGCTCCTGATATTTCTTCACTTTCTCACTTTCCTTCTCATTCACCCTGTGGTCCCACGGTAAAGCAATATCTTCAATAATTGCTTTGTTCCTCTTTTCTACAACAACAATGTCAGGTTTTCTAGTCATAATAAAATGGTCACTCTGGACAGTCATGTTCTACAAGATCTTATATTGGTCGTTTTCAGCAAACCTTTCCGCCTTGTGCTCATACCATTTCTCACTTCTGCGCATAACATACTTATGACAGAGCTTCAAGAGAACCAATCTGGCAATGATGTTGTGCTTTCTCTTGTACTCTTTTTGTGTTAGCATTTCATATTGTCTAATAATGCGGTTTATTGTATCACCTTTCTCACCACACAACCTACAAAGTGGAGAAATCACTGACTTGTCAAGATTGAACTTGATATAGTTCGTTCTTAGTGCTTGTTCTTGAGCTGCGAACATAAGGGCTTCAGTTTCAATTTTGAAGTCGCTTTTCCTAATCCATTCCCAGGTCTTATCTTTGACAACTGTTTCAGGCATATCCCACAAGAATTGCCGATACATTTTCTTTTCTTTCCATCTATTCAATGTGTCATTCTGTCTGTCTTGTTTAAATTCTTCTGTTCTTACGTTTCATCACTTGCTTAGGACTTTTATCTTTCTTACTCCTGCCATCAATTTCTCCTTTGAATTCTTTACGTACCATACCAGATTATTTTCCTCAGTTTTCACACACAGTTCACTGCTAATGAGACCTCTTCCTCCTCTTTGTCGCAATAGATACAAACGGTCTACGTCACTTTTGAGGTATAGAACCTCTTGTACTGTCATCCTTTTACTGGTCTTTCTATCAAGCTCCTTAAGTTCACCAGTTCTCACAACAGTACTTTACCTCAGAGCTGCAACGGCCCATGTGTTGATAGCAAGTATCTTATTCCTGCCACTAAACTTTGTCTTTAATACCAATTCCAATCTCCGTTTAAATTCCTTTGATATCAGTTCTTTCATTTCCTTCTGTTTCATCTGGTCTATTTTCAGGATACCTAAGTACTTGTACCCTTTCTCGTCAATTTCCTCCATAACTTGCCCTCCTGGTAATATAATTCCTTTCGTATAAATATTATTAATATTATTATTATTAGGATGACTATTTCTGGCATAGGTACAAAGGCACACATTTGGGAGGAGGGAATAATCGATTAAATCAACTCATTACTTTGTTGGTGCATTATTAATATAGCAACAACAACAATAACAACAATAATAATAAGTGTTTCAAATATTGGCACAAGGCCAGCAATTTTATGAGAGGGCTAGCCGATAACATCCTCCCCAGTACTTGACTGGTACTATTTTATGGATCTCAAATGGATGAAAAGTATAGCCGACCACAGTGAGAGTTGAACTCAGAACGTTAAGAGCGATAAAAAATGCCACTAAGCATTTTGTCCGGCGTGCTAACGATTCTACTAGTTCGCCGCATTCTTATCAATAGTAATGGTTTCAAATTTTGGTAAAAAGCCAGTACTTGATTGATACTTTATTTAATCGACTCTGAAAAGATGAAATGGAAGTTAAATAATAATAATAATAATAATAATAATAATAATAATAATAATAATAATAATAATAATAATAATAATAATAATAATAATAATAATAATAATAATGATAATAATAATAAAGAGCAATA
>NC_068983.1:133946145-133950434 GCF_001194135.2 Octopus bimaculoides | reverse complement strand
CATAACAAAAACACCAGGACTTACAAATATATATAACATACAGAAAATTGCACTACTGGGTACTGCACACATTCTACGCAAAACACTTTCAATACAGTAAACATAAGAGCACCACAGCAAACCACAGCACATACCCAAGGCGCACAGAGCTGCGCTCGGTAGTGAAGTGAAAGCACGTTATAAAAATAAAACTACTGAATAATAATAATAATAATAATAATAATAATAATAATAATAGTAGCAGTAGTAGTAGTAGTAGTAGTAGTAGTAGTAGTAGTAGTAGTAGTAACCAGAATCCTTGTCTGGTACCGGATCGATCCCAAAATGTAATCAGTTCGTGCCAGTCACGAGGCCAAACATCTCTGAAAGTTTCAACTGAATCCATCCAGTGGTTCTTGAGATATCTTGTCCACGAACAAACAAACAAACACGACTGAAAAACAATATCTCCGCTTTTGCTAAGGCGGCGGTAATAATACAACGTATAAAAGAGAAAAAAGAAGCATGGCTGGGTGAAAATCTAAATATCGTATGATGCAGATTAGACTCTACATATTCATAGGACGATAATACCGGCCATACTAATAGTAGTGGTGTTGGTGGTGTGAGTGGTCATTTTAATAATGTATGATCATAATGGCATTAATCATAACTATAAACACAATGATTGAGGTAAATTATACCAAAATCGGTAGAGCACGGAATGCGTGGTATTTAATTATGGCTATTTTTATATTTAAGTTCAAATTTTGCGCGGGGTCGACTTTACTAACTATACACTTGGGGTTCGATAAAATAAATATCAGCCAAGTTTGGGGGTTAATTTAATTGACTGTCCATATTCGGGTCGAAGCAATACCCACTAGACATAACTCATCACGCTGCTCACATATCTAAAGCCCATAACCTCAATATTCCACATGTTTCACATCAGCAGTACTGAAACTATCAAGCGAAGAATACAGTCTACATGTGTAAAATCTCACTAACTTCCACTAACTGGGCAGGTTTTACCCATCATTACAACTTCTGCAAAGCTATTACCTGAAAATCATAGTTTTGAATCTCCTACCTTCCAGCTGGTCCTTGTTGTCTCTTACCAGAAGTATCTCTACCAATTTTGCGCAATTCTAACAATCACTCTTCAAGCATAATGGTACCGAAAGTAACACTCATGTAAAAAAAGCTTCTACATTGGCTGCTTTCCAACTCTACAGGACACATCCAAAAAGACTCCACCAAAACTTTTCTTTTCTTTTTCCACCACATACACAAACACACCAAATGGGAAAACTCCTCCCATTGCTTCTTAGTATTAATGTCAGCGGTCAATCAATGACCTTCCCATTATTCAAATATAGTGTTTAGATCGAGCCTCTACCCGTACAAAATTCACCAATATTTCTGCCTCTACAGAAGTCTACTCAGATCATTTGAAGCATTCTAAAGTTTGTTCCATCAAAGACTAAATTCAGGCTTCTGAATCTTCCAGCTGCTATTCTATTGTTTTTGTTTCTAAACATTTTAGAAATGATAGAAACAATCGTAAACAACCATTTTCTCCAACCCCTTCAGTTCTTCTTATCCCAAGTACGGATTCCGAAAAGACGGATCTGTTGGGAATCCTTTAAAAGATAATCCGTGTAAGCATACTCAGAAAAAAATCCCCAATATTCTATTTTTTAGTATAACAAGTTGTCTCCTCACAATTCATAGGCCCCGGTTCGATTTTGATATCCATTCGAAATTATTTGACTCCACTGATTTCACTAATGACACTGAGTAAGTCATGAATGGACGCCACATCATCCTACAGTACGATGCTCCTCCTTCCCTTGTGTCTTGTAACAAAAAAAGAGAGGAGGAGAGAGAGGAAAGTTATATAGATAGATAGATGGATGGATAGAGAAAGAGAGAGAGAGAGAGAGAGAGAGAGGGAGAGAGGGAGAGGGAGTATATCAGTTACAAGAGACATGCATATAGTTAAGTTCCAAGAAATCTGAAATGAAACCGTGACCCAATTTCGCTAACGTAATTTCACTCGTTATTATTGTTTCTAATCGGTTAATATATGTGTGCATGTATGTGAATTAGGTTATGAATCTGGAGCTGTAAAGAACTGAGGTGTGGGATTAATACAGCTCTATGGATTTATAACGTAATTCACACACTTGCACATACAGCAACCACATTCACATACACATACACGCACAAACACGGACATTTATTTGTGTTTATGCATATATACACAAATACATACGCACATACGTATGTGCGTGTATACATACTGATAAAAGATAAGTTATTATCCCACGCACTAACGGTAAAAAAGAGAGATCAGGTGTTTCCATCAAAAATGCATTCAATCTTACCGGTTTTAAGATAGGGGTAAAATGGTGCTAGGGCACTTAGTCTTTTTTCAAAGAGGAAGCAAAAAGCGTAAGTTAAACACCTTAGAAAACCTGCTGTCCATAAAAACAAGCACTTCATCAGAGTTAGTTTGCCTTGTCAGGTTATGTTACATGGGGCATCGGGTCAGTAGTTTTGCCGGCATCAAACTCAGTGTTGACCAAGTTTTCAAACCCTTCTTTTCCAAAGTAAGAATCAAAAATCTTATATCATTTGACTCAATGTAAAATGATAGCAACACATTAAAAGTTATATTTTAACAAATTTTGATTAAAAATGTTGCTTTTACTTTTCGTTTTGAAACTAACTTTGCTTAAAGCACACAGGTCACCCTCTGCATCTTTTATCCACTAGTATAAACTCTTCAGCTCCCAATCGCCATTATAAAATTTAGATTGACTTTTTTGTCACTTCTGCCCACCGGTGTAACTTTAGCTGTCATGACAATATTATTATAGGAATTATTATAAGGCGGTGAGCTGGCAGAAACGTTAGCACGCCGGGCGAAATGCTTAACGGTAATTCGTCTGTCTTTACGTTTTGAGTTCAAATTCCGCCGTGGTCGACTTTGCCGTTCATCATTTCGGGGTCGATAAATTAAGTATCAGTCTAATTCATATTTGATCCTTTCGAGCCTTTGTAATATTTAAACTTATTTAAGTTCTTTTGATTTACACTGTGTTGTGGATAGATTTTTATTGTTTACTTAGTATGGACTCTGAACGGCATGCTCTAAATGCAAGATAATCCAAAATGGAAAGTTTTACTGTGGGCTTCGTTAGATCAGCTGACACTGGAAGAGAGGGCTTGCTCAACGAGTCGGATCGAAGGTATTGCAAGAACAACTGAAAAACAGTTGCAACAATAACAATAATAAAAATGACCACTAACCTATTTCAGACCCTAAACCATTTACATTCAGCTATCCATTGATTTACAGTCACCTATTCAAAACTATAATTTACTTGAGTTGACTTGCTGCTTCATCTAGTGAGAATCATATAATCAACCTACACTCACTTGATCATTCCTCCTGTTCATTACTTCCTCTGTTAAATTCATCACATTCACATACTTGTATCTCTTCTGTATCTCCTGAGGTCAACTCATACCACATTTTTCATCAGCTTTGTCCAGACACCCAATTCTTATCATGTTATTGACTCCTACATTTATCTCGTTACCTCTCCAAATGCTTCTATCTATTCCAATACACTCAGAATCATTATTTCCTATCCTGCGGCATTCATTCTAACCACATCTCCACTTTTAACTCATGCAACTCCACTCCATTCTTTAACCGCCATCACTGAACAACCTTTTCAACCATCGCAAGCTAACGAGGGAGCCTCTGCGTAGTAGCATAATCTACTAGAAATAGAAACCAAGTCTCGTTTAAATCACATTGTACTATCTATCCTATGTAACGAAAGAACACATTGGTTTATGCCATTCTAGGTCAGTTGGATCACAATTGATTTGGATCTAAAACCAATAAACTGCAGCAACTATAAAGTCTGCATCTCCCCTCATCTTGATCAAGTATTCAAAAACACCTACACTCACACGTCCAAACTACACATGGACACTTTATTTTTCAGACACCAAGATCTATCGATATTATATTTCCCTATCATCAATCAATGTCCACGCTTCAGTCTCCGCATTCCAAACAGCAGCTTGTTTACATTCACTGAAATACAAATATACGTAAACTAACGGCTATAAACAGAATCAAAATTAATCAAATCCAGATGGCAATCAAACACATCTCTCATTACACCCCACCACACACAAACACAAACACACACATACGCAAACACACACACACACACACACACACACATACATACACACAAACACACACACACACACACACA
>NC_068983.1:133940530-133942281 GCF_001194135.2 Octopus bimaculoides | reverse complement strand
TATATATATACATTGCAACTCCCCCATGACTTCTATCCCTTCTGTCTGTTCGGAGTACGGCATACTCTGGTATATTTATCTCCGCATCTGCTATATTAGGTGTTAGATGCGTTTCGATAAGCACCATGCATATTGCTTGATTGCATGTTACGAGGTCTTTCAAGTATAGGAACTTGTCTTTGCCGCCTGTTCGTAATAGGCCCCGGATATTCAGTAGGAATATGGGTGTGATATCTGTGCAGGGGTTCCTGATATATATATATATATATATATATATATACACACACACATACATGCCTATCGTTCCTTTTATAAGTTCAAGCGACTCTTCGCAAGAGGAAAATCGAGCAGCATATACTCATATCTATCTATCTATCTATCTATCTATCTATCTATCTACATACATATCGATCTTTTTATGCATACATACATGCATGAGAATACATACATACATATATACAAAAATACCCTGTTGTTGATGTTGAAATTCCAATGAAGGAGCCTTGGATCTAGATTAGAAAGCGGTTCTTCCTCTATTGGCAAGAAATCTTGAAATAAAGTGAATAATGACATACATACATACATACATACATACATACATACATACATACATACATACATACATGTTCTCTTCTGCTATTAATTATCTAAATTCTTCCTCTGAAGAAGGAGCAGGTTTCTAACGAAGGTACAAAGCTCCATTATTGGAATGTAGATAACAAAAGCAATGTCACATTTTAAACCTGATAAAAGTTTTGTGTATTTTCACTGTTCCATTTACAGATTGTATTTGTAATGTGCGATTTTGTTGGTTGATTTCTTTTTCTGAAAATCATAGCTCCTCCAGATTGTCACTTATGCATTTTACTCACAAAACAAGTGCACCAGTTATTATTAGTATGATGTGAATTTATAATCTGGATATAGAAGCTGGAGGTTTCGAAGCAGTTATCCATAGTTATCCTCTTTCTCTTTGATTCTCAAAGCGATATTCACAAGAGCAGGACAGCTGACCTCCATGACAGTATACGCTTTTACGCGTCTCTCCCAAACAAGATATCCGGCCGATTATGTACACACTTAACAGACAGGAATGTTCCTCCAGTATTCCTTGTGTTGATGTTTGTGTATGTATTCGATAACAGTGTATGGTTATCTATATTTTTTCCAGGACAGTCTTTCCGAATGGCGATGCCTATTGATTTTGCGAAACGAAAACAATATATTGAACAATTTAATAATTTAATCATTAAATGATAAATTCAATTCAATTTTATTATTTTATACAAACAGATGACACATCTCATAAATTACGGCTATTTCAACTCCATTAATAAAAACAAGTTTTTAAAGAATAATAGAATATCGTTTAAATATAATGAGGTTTCATCAGATCGACATACCTTCTTAAATATCTCACGAAAAATAGTAATTGCAAATTTTTATAACTGCTGACGCTTAAAAAAAATGCTTTTTGAGAGCGAGCTTAATCATAAATAAATGATCTAACTGAAATTTCGTAGATTCCTAATTTTAAATCTGTTAGTATCTAGTTCTATAACCGATTTTGCTGCATAATACACGCATTCATATAGACATATTTATATATATTTATATATACACACGCATATCTATCCATTTATGCATAAATACATATACATACACGCACGTATACATACATGCTTATTCACATACACAAGTTTACTTATTCATCTCTCTCTCTCTTTATATATATATATATATATATATAT
>NC_068983.1:133938076-133939777 GCF_001194135.2 Octopus bimaculoides | reverse complement strand
AAACCTTATCCTTATAAAAATTAATCTGTACTGTACTAATAAATATTGAGTGGTTCTTGATTATAACATTAGACTGTTTTTATACACAACTTCTCATAACAACAAACATCAAGGCGCAATAGATCCAAGAGTTGGACTAAATAATGGTAATACCTAGCATCATGGCATCATAATTTTGAAATATCTATAAAACCGTCAAAAGCTAGTTTATTTTTATGCTTTTGATTTATTATTAATGTTGCTTAATATGTTTTGTTAAAATTGCTGTTTCTTTTCAGATATCATCAGAAAAAGGTAATTAAGATTCATTAGAATGACAGATCTATCGGACATTCAGAGAGGTCAAATTGTTGGTGCTCGTATGGCAGGTGCTAGCGTAGCGAAAACACCTGAAATGTTTGGTGTATCAAGAAGTACTGTCTCGAAAGTAATGAGAAAGACAGAAAAACCTCCTCGTCAAAACAAAACTCCGGAAGAAAACCAAAACTTTCAGATAGGGACCGTTGGAGTCTTACGCAAATTATTAGAAAGGAACACAAAAGTACAGCTCCCAAAATTACTGCAGAGCTTAATGACCACTTCGAGAACCCAGTTTCCACAAAAACTGTTCGCCGGCAGCTGCACAAAGTTGGATTTTACGGGAGGGCTGCAATCAGAAAACCACTACTTTCAAAAACAAACGTTGCAAAGCGTTTAGAGTGGAGTAAAAACCTATAGAATTGGCCCCTAAAGCAGTGGAAGAATGTTATTTTCCCGGACGAGTCATCCTTGACCATATTTCTGACCACCGGCCGAGTATACGTGTGGAGACAGCCAAAAGAAGCATTTGACCCAGCCACCGCCTTCTTCCAACTGTTAAACATGGAGGAGGATCTGTGATGATCTGGCGGCGGGGGAAGGGGGGGGGGCTATATCTTGGAAATCCGCCGGCCCAATGGTTTCCCTTCATGGCATTATTAATGGTCAAGACTATTTAAGTATTTTATCTGATCAATTCATCCTATGGTTGCTGAACTATTTCCGGGGGGAAAACACAATGTTTCAGGATGATAATGTACAAATTCACACAGCTAAAGTTATTACTGAATGGCATAAGGAACATTTTCGTGAAGTTGAACATCTTATCTGGCTACCACAGTACCCAAATGTCAATATTATTGAACAGTTATGGTGCATTTTAGAAAAACAAGTAAGGAGTTGATATCCTCCACCATCATCACTACAAGAACCGGAGACTGCTTTAGCTGAAAAATGGACAAAAATTCTTTTGGAAACAATTCAAACTTTGTACGAGTCCATACCTCGCAGAATTCAAGCAGTAATTACTACCAAAGGCAGTCCTACTCCATATTAAGATAAATTTGTTTGAAATTTGAAGGTGTTTCCATTATTTTGTGCAACCCCTATGTGAAATAATCTACATATGGAAATTTCTGGAAGGGCTACTATCTAATTTCGGCATTGAGTGTTATACAAGTGCCAGAACTGGACACTGTTGTATTGTACCAAAGGTAGTGTCCACTCCATCTAAACTGAGGGTCTTGTACTGCAGTAGCTTAGGGTTCAGCTCTTTATTGCCATGCTGCAAAAATTAAGGTAAGGGTGCAAAATTGCGGTGGTGGTCTAGCCGTACCGCTGAAATGAATAACAGAATAAAAGAATATATATATATATATATATATATATATATATATATATATA
>NC_068983.1:133936644-133937439 GCF_001194135.2 Octopus bimaculoides | reverse complement strand
TATATATATATATATATATATATATATATATCAGGATGAATCTCAGCTAGAATTTCCAATCGTTTGTGCGCTGTTGCTCATTCAACTGAAGTACTAGCCTCATTGAGTTCGTGTGAAAGAAGATGAGTGTAGCAGTATTTCTCAGGCACAATCAGCGTGAGGCTATGTGACAGAGTTGGATTTTTGTTTTACAACTACAATACATTTAATGAGATTCCATACAGTCTCCGATTACCCAATTTTGTCTGTACCGAGACTGTAGACAAAACGCCACGCAGCAGAATTGAAATTTTAATGACTGAGATGGTAACTTCATAACCACTCAACCAAACTACCACTATATGCGTGTGTGTGCGTGTGCTTGTGTGAGTGTATGAGTGTATGTGTGTGTGTGTGAGTTCGCACGTGCGAGTATGTGCACGCGGTCTTACGCGTGTGTAAGTATATATGTATGTGTGTGTATATATATATATATGTGCACATCTATATATCTATCTATCTATCTATCTATCTATCTATCTGTCTATAGACATACATATATACATACATACATACATATATATATATATATATATATATACACACACATATCTATACATAGGTAGTCAGGTAGTCATATATAGGTGCATAATGCTAAATATGTCTATATGACTGTGCAGAAGAGACCGATAGAATAAGTACTAGCCTTACAAGTCCTGGGTCAATTTGTTCGACTAAAGGCAGTGCTCCAGCACGGTCGCAGTCAATTGACTGAAACAAAAGAGCGAAAGAGTATATATATATATATATATATAT
>NC_068983.1:133932405-133932732 GCF_001194135.2 Octopus bimaculoides | reverse complement strand
TATATATACTAGTTAAAAGAGTTCCAACTCTGTTTTTTATGTTTTGTTTATATTCTTATAAAATTAATGTGGGATATAGAATGTGGAATATATAATATAAATAGTAAAATGAAATGAAGTATTGAATGTCTTATTGAATATATGAAAGATAGAGTATTAAATATATAAGGACTAGTATACATCTTGATGACTGCCATGAGGCAGGAAAGTATACTAGTCCTTATATATTTAATACTCTATATTTAATACTCAATATTTCATATATTCAATAAAACATTCAATACTTCATTTCATTATACTATTTATATTATATATTCCATATTCTGT
>NC_068983.1:133930624-133932395 GCF_001194135.2 Octopus bimaculoides | reverse complement strand
TCAATACTTCATTTCATTATACTATTTATATTATATATTCCATATTCTGTATCCCACATTAATTTTATAAGAGTATAAATAAGACATAAAAAACAGACAGAGTTGGAACTCTTTTAAATGATATATTCCTCTATACACTATCATACAAAACCCTTTTTTATATTTTTCTAATTTTTATTCATATATATATATATATATATATATATATATATATACTTGTGTGTGTGTATGTATATACATATGTGTGTGTATACGTATGAATGTATGTATGTATGCATGTATGTATGTATGCATGTATGTATGTATGCATGTATGCGTGTATGTATGATGCGTGTGATATATGTATACCCTTTTTTTTTTACCTGATTGAAGTTTTAATATTTATTTTAACTGTGGCCAGATCGTAAAGGAAAGCTTTTACATAGAAAAAGAAAGCTTTGTCTTTTTTATTTTATTCTCCATTATCCTTTTGTACAATCATTTACCCTTTAAATTTAGATAAATCTTGCAGGTTTTATATTGAACCAAATATTGCATTCATTTGTAGCTTATCAATTATGGAGCACCCTTCTTCCTATTGTAATCGTAATTCAGCCATATTTTGTTCTAGACATGTTGGTACGTGTCCTCGTAGCTCCAATAAAAATGGTTATAGAGTTTAAGGTATACTTTTGGTTCTCGATTTGCAGGTTTTCATCAGTAGTCCTGAGATATTTTGTTTCTTTTGTATTCTTCTGATCGCTTTGAAGTCGTGAGCAGAGACTTCCAAAATAGCATTTTTTCATTATGTGGTCTCAAGAAACAATACCGCGTCTGTTACGTCTTAATTTGGTTGCTGTTGATATTTTTCGCGTTCCACTTAATATTTTTTTAACCGTTTAGTTTCAGTAAAGTCTCTATTCTACAGAGAGTATCTATTCTCCATATACTCTATTGGGAAAGGAATATCTACAGAATATTATATCACAGTTGGCATTGATGTAATGTCTTCAGTTTTGACTTTTCCTAGCTTACATTTCTTGTCAGCAGATGGTTTATTTCATTTGCGGAAAAGACATTAAGCGGAGACATTTTTTTATTGGATTACATGAAGCTACGCTTCAAAGAGAGCTGTTCGTTCTAATGGAAATAAGAATCAAATCTTCCTACAGTCCAAAATCAGACCGGATAGCTACAGATGGAATGTCTTTAAATTTAGGTGAGCACGACCAAGGAAACTTAGGACTAAACAGCAATATGAATTATGACATATCGGTTCTGTATTCAGCTTGGTGATGACAACCGATTAATCTCTAAAATTAACTAACGTATTCTTGTTTCAATGCACTTAGGCGTACATGTATATAGTGCTACCATCTTATGATAATCAATTCATGATGGATACAGGATATTTTTAGGCCCGTGTTTTGCCAGGAAACTTAGACAGCTGCTACACTTTTTCAATAATAATTTAATTTTCATATATAACTTAAAACTCTATGTTACATTGAGTACTCAAATATTTACTATATAAAATATAAAGAAAGTCAGGTGGTATGAGATGAATATATTTATTTCATCTATATATATCCATAAGATTACGATCGGTTCGCAGCCAACATCATGGAAGAATAATTTGTTTTAGTGTATTTATAATTCCTTTTTATATATATCTGGCTGTCTTACCTAATTAATTATTTAAGAGATTTATGTTTGTTTATCTCTCTCACTCTCTCTCTCTCTCTCTCTCTCTCTCTCTCTCTCTCTCTCTCTCTCTCTCTCTCTCTCTCTC
>NC_068983.1:133920559-133928059 GCF_001194135.2 Octopus bimaculoides | reverse complement strand
GTTTTGAGAAGCCTAATTTCTCAAGATTGGTATTTAGGCAGTGTGTTACATATCCCAGTACCCCAATAATTGTAGGTATAAGCCTGAACTTGTAATCTGGATGGAGTAACTGCAGATTTCTCAATAGTTCAGCGTAAGTATTTTCTTTTTCGCTGATCTTCAGCTTCATGTTAACATCCACTGGGCAGCTGATTTCCACAACTGTCTGCAGTTTCTCTTCTCTATCCCACATCATTATATCAGGTCTCTTATGTTTACATTTTACTGGGGTCTTCTCCATCAGTATTCCTTTTTTATATTATGAGTGGCTATGACTTCTACCATATTGTGGGTTCTTATTTCTTTGTCCTCGGGCTTATCCTTCCGATGGATTTCGTTATACAATGTCCTAGCTACAACATCATGTCTCATCGGTAGATAAAACCGTGATGACATTTTCGGACAACTGCTTATGATGTGGGCAATATCTTCAGTGTTAACTCCACTGCATCAGTTGTCACATTTTACTGCTTTTCCTGCATCTCTGTATCTTTCGTGCATTTGGTTGATATTTCCTGTTTATGTATGTATGTATGTATGTATGTATGCATGTATGTGTATATATGTATGTAATTTCATGCAGTAATGTAAATATCGGCTGCACATACATAATGCATGTCTTTTGTTTATACGCCCATTCGTTACGAAATAGTGTCCAGGGAAAGTTTCCTACACGGCGCCGAATGTTGAAGAACACCGTATGTCCTAGACCATTATTTGAACTGCTTTTAGTTTGTAACTTAGTTTTGTTTCAGATGTGCTACACCCTGAACAAATTAAAGGGATATATATATGGGGCGGGGTGCGTGTGTATGTATGTAGACATGTATGTATACATATATGTATACATAGCCTACACATGCGTTTGCACCTTGGGATTACAAGATCGTCACTGTCTCTCTTGCTCACGAGGTAATTTGTGGCAATCTCCTGTTCCAGTGGTCTTGTGTCCAAGAGAGGCTGCGCTTCGTGTCACTTCCACTCTCTTCTTCAAGCTCCGTGAAACATACCCATGCATGGTCTTTTTTTGTATGCTGAGTGCTTTCCATCCATGTTTTCTCTGAGGTAAGAGAGCCCAGCTGTGTTGGAACTGTATAGGAGATCATCAGGAAGAGAGTGTTTCTTGAGGAGTACCAACTCGTACCATGTTGCTCACTTCATTTTTCAGGACTGCATTAATATATTTATTTTTGCTGTTGTTTAGCAGGTGCTGCCTGAGTTATACCATACGGCATTCGAAGGCCGTCTGCACTTAATTCAGGCCTCTACCACCTTCATTTTGTCTTAGGTAGAGCCTGTCAACATCACTAATTTTGTGGAAGTTCCCAGTTGTTGTCAGGATTTTGCGGGTTTTGATATCTATGGAGTGGATTTCCTCTACAGACCAATCAAGTATCCCAAATGATGGGATCAACACTGATACTACAAATTCATTGTGGCATAGTGCTTTGTTATAAGAGGAAAGTTCCGACTGCCATATTTTCCTAAGTCTAGTGAAATATTCTCGGGTCACTCTGTCTTCATTCACAGTGCCTTCATATGATACATTTTCATCTATGCCTAGGAACTTGTAACATTCTTTTGTGTGGAATGGGGGAGATAGAGAGACAGTTGATACACAGGTTTGGGTCTGGGGGACTGACTTCCCTCGTTCTATAACCAAATATGAACATTTCTTTTGGCCAAATTCTATGCCTGTATCAACTGAAAATGTTATTAATTCCAGTTATTATTTTGGCTTTGTTAACACTTTTAGCATACATCTTCAGGTCGTCTACAAAGAAATTATGAGTTACATTGATATTTCTGGCAGTTGAAGATCCTAGCATGTAACCATTTGTTTTCTGCAGTAGGAACGATAATGGATTCAGTGCCAAAATGAAAAGAAGTACAAAAAGACTATCTCCCTGGAATATTCCCTTTGTAATGCCTATATTATTAGAAACAATTATTCTGTTCTCAGCTGTGAGGGTAAGAATAATTGTCCATGTTTTGTGAGTCTCTCTATCGCAGTAATTAAAGTAGTAGTTACCTTTGCCAGATGTAGGCACTTCCAACAGCCATGAATGAGGGATAGAGTCGAATGCTTTCTTGAAGTCAAGTCTTACTGTCACAACGTTTCTGCGTTGTTTTCTTACTTCAGATAGTACAGCTTTGTTTATTAAAAGTTGTTCGGCACATCCCCACATTCCCTTCTTTCCATCATCCTGTTCATCAGTCACAATGTTGTTTGACTCACAATGGTCCTGGAGGAATTGGTTGAGGCAACTTGCGTACAGTTTGTACATAATGTTTAGGCAAGCAATGAACCTGTAGTTTCCTGCCATCTCGGTGATTTCGTGTTTGGCAACAAGATTTGTCCTTGCTGTAGCAAACCAATTTGGTATATCAGTCTGTCTTTACTTAGTCCTTTTGAATATACATATCAACTGGTTTCTATAAAATGTCAGCTTCTTGTACTAATTTTCAACTATTAGGTCCCTTTCATGTGCCTTCCTATTCTGCAGCTTTCCTACTGCTATAGCGAAGGTTTCTGCATCAATTTTGTATGTTTTACTGTTAGTGTTGGTACAGTATTCTCTCAATTGCATTTAACCATGATGCATTCAGGTTGAAATCCCTCTTTTCGCTCCAATTTTTTTACCAGAATGATTGTAGATCTTCTTGCGAGGAAGCTTTCTTAATGGTAATATTTTCCTTCCTCATCTCTGTATAATGCTTCTGGGTTGGAAGCAACTTGTGATTGATACTGGCTCGTATTTATGTATGTATGTATGTATGTATGTATGTATGTATGTATGTATGTATGTATGTATGTATAAACTGAACTTGTAATCTGGATAGAGTAACTGCAGATTTCTCAATAGTTCAGCATAGGTGTTCTCTTTTTCACTGATCTTCAGCTTTATTTTAACATCCGCTGGGCAGCTAATTTCCACAACTATGCACAGTTTCTCTTCTCTATCCCAAATCATCATATCAGTCTGTTGTGCTTCCATTTTATTGAGGTCTTCACTGGTACATTCCACCAGCACTCCTTTTTATTATGAGTGGCTATGGCTACTACCATATTGTGGGTTCTTATTAATTTGTCCTCGAGATTATCCTTCCGACAAGCAGCCCAAATGTTGGTATGAGTACTGGCACTGCAAACACACTGCGGGCCACTGTTTTATTGAATGCAGAGAGTTCTGATATTCAAATTTTCTTTATTCGGTTGTAATATTCTTTAGTGACACATGTTTTGTTACAGGTGCCACTCTAAGATATATTTTCATCCACCCCTAGATACTTGTAACATTCCTCCTCAGATACAAGGGAAACAGTCAAATCATTAATGGGCATGTTACTAGTCTGGTTTATAGTTTTCTCCCTTTTCACAACCATATAACAACATTTACTTTGACCTAACTCCATCCCTACATCCTTTGAGAATGTTGTAACTAGGTGAAGGCTCTTTTTCATCTCATGCATATTCTTTGCATAAAGTTTTAAGTCATCAGCAAAGAACCAGTCTGTAATTTTGGTATTTCTGTTTCCTTGTGAACCAGTGAGATACCCTTCAGACTTCCTTAACATGAATAACAAGGGGTTTACAGAGAGTATAAATAACAACAGAGAGAGGCTGTCTCCTTGGAATATGCCTTTGCGATATTGTATTCTATCTCTGATAATACAGTCACTCTTTGTGTCTAATTCCAAGATGGTGGCCACGATGAAGTCAGGTCAGGTATGGCTTTGACTATTCTCACTGGAACTTTAGCAAGTTGAAGGGCTTCTAGCATCCATGAGTGGGGAATAAAGTCAAAGCTTTCTTGTAATCTAGCCACATTGAAACTAGGTTCCTCCTATGCTCTCGCACCTCTGACATCACAGTTTTGTTGATTAGCAATTGCTCGGCACATCCCCAGACTCCCTTCTTCCCAGCTGCTTGTTCTGCTGTGATAAATGTTATTAGTTTCACAATGGTCCTGGAGGAAGAGGTTTAAACATGCTGTATATATTTTATACATTAAGTTCTGGAATGCAATTGGCCGGTAGTTTTTTGCCATGTGGGTGGTTCTGCATTTGGAGATCAATTTTGTCTCTGCCAGAGCTAACCAATGTGGTATGCTACTGTTCCCAATAAAAGCTTGCTGGTACAGAATGATAATATATGGACGGGAGAATGTTAGCTTTTTGTACCAATATCCAACAATCAAGTCTCTTCCAGGTGTTTTTCCATCCTGGAGTTTCTGGATCACAGTTGCAAGAGTCTCACCATCAATATTGTATGTTGTGGATGTAATGCAGGAGCAATAACTTTTTTGGATTTCTTCCAGCCACAGAGCATCTTGGTTAAATTCCTTCTCTTCACTCCAGATTTTCCTCCAGAAGGAGTCTATGTTTTCTCGTAAAGGAGCTTCAGTAATATCTACTGCTCCTCCTCTCATGTCTCTGTATATTGCTATCTGGTTGCGATTAAATTTTTTGTTTATTGTTCTTATCTCAGTTATTCTCCTCTCACGTCGGAGTTTTTCACTGACAGCTTTTAGCTCCTGCTCTAAGGAAATCAGTTTGCTAGTGAGTCTCCAAACATCATTTCTATCTCCTTCTTTATTTTCTGATGGTGGGACATATAGTGATTTGCTTGTTTGCATACAATAAGCATCATTACATGACTGATGGTCTTTCGTAGACCAGTTATCTTTTCTTCTGCCTTCAAAACCCATGATGGTACTTTCTTTGTTAATTCGGTATTGATTACTTTTTGAATATCATTCATGTACTGTTTTACAGAAGTAGCCAGAGCATATAGACAGGCGTTAATCTGCCAGTATGTGGGTTCATCACACTGTTGTAAATACTCATCACCAATTTCGTTAATAGCTTTTAATACCGTATCTGGTGGATTTTTACTTAGTTTGGTAAAGAATACTCTCTCTTCGAGAGTCCTTCAAAGTCACAGTCATTTTTTCTCGGAAAATTTCAGTAAGGGCACATTTCACTGGCATATAATCCTGACTACCACTACTACTACAATAATCGTTGCGGTTGTGCCTATTATTTACTATAGTCGTAGTAGGGGAACAGTGGTCAATTATTTAAGCCAGTAACGTAGTTTGACTGGCAGGCACTATAGAATATATTGGAATGTCACTAGCTGCGAAACCACGTCGTGGCCCTATATCATTCATGTTTTCGTTTTTGTTTATAGAGTTGGGAAGGAGGTTAATTTTCGATTTCTTAATAAAGTTACAGTTACTAACCTTCTTTCTATATTCTACAAATGTCGTTTGTTGACGTTGTTGCTTCGCAGTAAAATGATTTAATTCTGGATGCAGATCGTCCCAGTATGATTTCAATCGTTTCATATAACCAACAGCGGGGTTTTGTTTCGCTTTTTCGTAGCAGTAAAACAGATCATTATTCAAGAGAAATGAGTTTTGTAGTTACGGTTTCTTCTATAACTACAGCTAGAAAGAATTTGTTTACCTGTTGAGCTGTTGTTTTCGTTCTGTTCCTCGATTATGTTGTTGTTTATGTTGTGTCCAGTCAAGTTGTTTGTAGTAACTCTCTGCATGCTAAGTTCATGTTTCAGTCGAAAATCACTACAATCGTAAATAAAAGGCTCCCTTAGTTAATTCATCTGAAGATTAACCAGTTATTTAACAAGGCTGATAGTTGTGGCTCCAAAGTTGGAGATAGTATTCATCGTATTTTCGATAAATAGTCTCCCACGCCAAATACGTGACTTATCGCTTCGAATGTATGTATGTAAGTATGTATATATGAATGCATGTACGTGTGTGTGTGTGTGTGTGTGTGTACGTATGTATGTGTATATATGTGTGTGTGTGTATATGTGTGTGTGTTTTAGAATTTATAGGAGCAACTGTCTTTAAAGACTCATATTGTCGCTGAATGCTCGAAACGAGGAATAGAAAGACAGCTGACAACTGATAAAGGGTCCTTTCTCTGTGTTAACTTGTTCTGTTTTCCATTTATTTTCTTGTTGTTTACGTATATCATTCGTTTTTCCCTCGTTTGTTTACGTATTTCATGTTATTTGCACAGTTGATGACGTCTTGTAAACATATATGTATATATATATATATGTGTGTGTGTGTGTGTGTGTGTGTGTGTGTGTGTGTGTGTGTGTGTGTGTGTGTGTGTGTGTGTGTGTGTGTGTGTGTGTGTGTGTGTAAATTTAAATTCGATGCAGAAAATTATTTTCTGCAGAGTCATTTCCGGCTTCGGCGCGCCAAAACGAAGACATTTGAAATATACCCCCAAATATAATTGATAAAACTGTACGTATGTTCTCTCTCGAGAGGACGTCTCGTGTATAGTTCTGCAAATTATATTTTCCATGACGGTCACACTGAGGATCTGCAGACATTTACATAATGTAAATGGTAACAATGGAACCATGGTATTTGATAAATCCCTATATTTTGTATCTTTGCATTTGTCTTGCTCGCTTTACTTTCTGGTGTTTGCCGAATTTTCTTGAGAACAATTTTCCTTAGTGGTCAGACCATATGCGGCCTACCTTTAGCATATTAGGAATCCACCTAGTGGTCATTCCTCTTATATATATATATATATTATAAATTATTTATTATTTATTATTTAATTAAACGCGTTGCATCCATTTCCAAATAAGTTGCACATGAATCCAAATTTCATAGTAAACATTGATGTTTATCCCAACCCGGTTTCTATTTCAGCTTCTTGCTCCTATGCAAGATCACTTCCAATCAAGTGATCTCGCATAGCAGTGATTGGAAGTGATCTTACATACAGGGTGTGTTTATAGTCTATTTGGTTCATGCATGAAAGCGTTAGGTTTTTTTTTCTTTTTAAACCAGAATGTGTGAACTCCAGCTGATACCCGATATTTTTCACCAATAGTTCGTATTGTTTATTTGTATCCGATGCCTCCTTCCTTCAAACGGGAAGGAAGAGCTATTTTCATCGTACTTGTGGCTATGGCGAAAGAATGTGTATGGTGGACGCGTCTGAAAGGTCTAGAGACAAAGACTTTCCTCTCTGGGCAATCTCTCATCAACTTCTTCAAGTATCACCTGAAGAGGAAGTTGAGAGTAGAAAGGGAAGTCTTGTCTAGTGAATGCTTCAAAAAAAGATGGGTGAATGTAGCAAGGATGGCACGTGTGAACGACGGATCCATCTTGAGCATAACCCTATGAACAAGAAAAAATAAAAATAAAACAAAAAGGCAAAAGAGAGTCACTTACTGTTATAGTTTCTTCAATGAGAATATTGACCAAGGTTACCGTGGTCTTTTCCGTGGGCTTTTCCTTCCACGGCTAAACCTAAACTGTCCTCCCCTCTTTTTACACGAGAACATTACTGTGTGATACACGATCCCTATTGATCGGCCTTTCTTTTTCTTTTTTTTCGATCCCTTTTGATCGAACTGCCCCTTTTTCCCTTCCTACGATCCCTTTTGATCGA
>NC_068983.1:133911280-133920397 GCF_001194135.2 Octopus bimaculoides | reverse complement strand
TTTTTTTTCCTTCCTTTCCCCTCCCAAAAAGAAAAGCTCTACATTGTATTTGTCCCATCTTCGTTGAGCCCTGTGTGGCTAATAAAAGAAATGTATTTGTATCCGATGAAATACATGTGAATCGATTCCTCAGAAATGGGCGGAGACTTGACGCAAACTACATGGCTTCGGGTTCATTCTGAAGGTGCGATTTTTAAAAATATGTTTTGCCATAGCCTCGAATCACTCAAATTCCTGTGAATGAATTTTGGTAGACGGAAACTGCGGGGAAGCTCGTCGGAGGAAGGGTTTCTATTCTTGGATAGCAGACTGACTCGTCGTCCGATATAAGATCATCTTGTCCCTAGGTGCCTGTAGCATTACTCACACTGTTGTACCCTGTTGCAATCTATTGCAAGTATTTTGGCGGGACTCTCGGGTTTCTGTCCACCTACATTTTTTCTTCATTTTTTGCCGACATTGATTTTGATACTGGGCATCATTCGCATCATAATTACAAGTACATTAATGCCTAAAGGTAATGGCACCCATTTTTTCCTCATCAGAAAAAAATATAAATAATTCGATAAACAATTGGGCACTAGATCATTTTGACTTTGAATAAGTTCAGAATTTAAAAGATTCAGATACACACTTTTTTCGAATCGTCACAGTATCATTTTAAGTAAATGAAATTCTAAGATAAAAATTCTAAGATACGTAGATAATAAAAAAAGAAATATGAAACACGTTTATTCTGTACAACATCTTTTTTAGTCTTTGGTTTAGATTTCAAACTTCCAATCCAGCCTTAACATAACATTGGAGGCATCGTCTCCCCTACGATAGCAGACCGCTAAGGGTACACCATGTGTCTTTCTATTCAGTTAACCACCTTATGCTTTGATCTAAACAAGAGTGAGTAAACGAGAGAAAAATATTTATGTAGGAGTCATCAAGAGAAACGGTGTCCCCCTACGCATTCGCTCTATTGTTCTAAATTCATTCCGTGTTGTTCTCATTCTAAAGTACTAAATCAAACTTAGAATGAGTTTTCTTGAAGTAAGTACTATCTATATCGAGTAATGAGAATATTTGCAACAATAACTTTTAAGAAACAAAATCAGCTAAAAGAAAAAAATAATAAAAAAATAGGTGTGCTACAAAAAGTAGCATGAGGAAAGTCAGTGCAGTATCTTTTTTTTTTTTTTACTTCTATTGAACAGGTTACACCTTTTTATAATGATTTGTCTTCGTGATGAATAAAAGTATTGTGGTGAAGGAAAGAAAGTTGAACTGTATCACTTGTTATATTATACTTGCATAAAGAAAAACGAAGTCGCAGAGGTCACAGAGTCTCGCTTTCCCTAATCGTGGGAGTGAGGTCAATTTATGGGTAGGACTGAGGTTAAGTTGTGTTGGTGTGAGGTCAGGTTGCCTGGAGTACATGACATTCCCTTCAACAAATTGGTAAATATAGATATTGATTTAGTTTTTATAAAAGCATTGTTCGGTTATCTCAAAAATAAATAATGTATCTCATGCCATCATGTATAATTTTTTTACATTGGTATATGAGTAGCTGAGCAAAGCGGAAAAAATATTTAGCTGATGACAAAAACAATAACAACACCTTTAGTATGATCATATTAAATGACGTCATTATATAAGAGATATAGTAATGAGGAAATAAACTCTTTTATAGTCCCACATCCGGTAGAGTTTCAACTAGACGTTCACACAAATACTTACTTTTCAAGTGTAGATTCTAATAAAGCTTGTTTGTTTTGTTTTATTTTCTTGTTTCCTGGTCTCGAGTCTGTCCTGACTGAAGAGATCTATAATCAAAGGCTTTCCAGAGGTGACCACCCGTTCCCGCATTCTTTTCAGGTATGATGCATCTAGTTTAGGCTAATCAATCGACAGAATCGTTAGAATATCGGACAAATACTTTGCGGTAGTTGTTTCGGCTGTTTGCCTGTTATTCTTCTAAGATCGATAATGCACAAATCAAGTTCTGGGACAAGTCTTCTTTCTCTCTCTCTCTCTCTCTCTCTCTTTCTCTCTCTCTCTCTCTCTCTCTCTCTCTCTCTCTCTCTCTCTCTCTCTCTCTCTCTCTCTCTCTCACTCTCTCTCTTTCCCTCCATCCCCTCCTTCTCTTTCGCTCTCTTTGAATCACTTACACATCGCTGTGAGAAGGTTGTTGGGTTCCATTAACTGCATCTCTTCCTTTCAGAAATGGAGTAGGTTTCAGTTGAAGGCTAGCATTCACCTGGCACACTACAAAACTTATACAGAGGAACTAAGGAACATGGCATGCGTGTCTGGGCAATGTACTGTGGCTGGAACCCCACGAAATCTATTGGCAAATTGGATAAATGCCAATCAAATAAAACGAATAATTCTGTTAATTTAATTGAAAAAAGTGTAAGAAACTATTGTCTAATAGTGCTTAAAATAAAACATTTATTTTATTTTGCATTATTCCTTTTATTAATGTTCATTCATGAGAGTATGTGTATGTATGGGTAACTGACATGAAGTGAGTGCGTGTATATAGCATGTCCGTGTGCATTGTGTACCTCTTTATAGTGTGCGTGTTTTGTTGGCGGTAATATAGTGTTACAAATAGATAATACTGATTTCAAATTTTAGCGCAAGCCTTGCAGCTTTGGGGAAGGGGATAAGACGATAACATCAACACCGGTATTCAGCTATTACTTATTTTATTGACCCCTGAAATCTACCTGGGCGGAATTTGAACTCAGAACATGAAGACGGACGAAATGTCACTGAGCATTTTGCCTGACGTCGCTAACGATTCTGCCAACTCGCTGCCTACAAATAGATAATATTGATGTGACAGTAGTGCACTCACCAGTGTGCCATTCATCTGTCACCAGATCCCCACCGTTGAGCGAGGTTTGGACTCTCATGTACCAAGCTAGTTCACTACATGTTGTCACAAATCGGCACTCAAATTGCTCCAAGCGCTTCTCTAGGTCATTGTTTCATCGACTCCGGAAGAATGAAAGGCAATCTTGACGTCGACAGGAAATGAACTAAGTATGCAAAAATTGGATAAATATGGAAAGACATTTTGTTTGACTCTCTAATGATTCTGCTTATCCCCCGCCTTTACATAAAATAAAACAGTTAACTAGTCTAGCTAACATTACAGTAAGAATTGCAGTAAGCATTAAGAGTTTATTGGTTTACTAATAAGTCCACTAAGCAAAAAGAAAACAATTCTATTACATAATAATATAAAATCTGAACTAACAATCCACTAATAAATAACAGCCAAAAATTATGAATAAAACAAATATTAAATTCTTTGGATTAGGTTGAAGGCTATTTCTGTAGACAATGAGTATAAGGTCAATCAAATTAACTTATAGTAAATGATAAATAATTAACTTGCGGCAAGTCTTAAAACAACTGCATTTTAGAATTTTATAACTTGAGCACCGGCCAACGTAGGCGACTCGCAACGAACGCTAGACCTGCTAGAAACATACCAAATCTTCAAATCATATTCTACCATCGTAAAAGTGAAGAGACATATTGGGTAATTTTATTGTAGATGCATTATGGCCGAATAAAATATTCAATGTGATCAGCCCGAATGTCTTTTGATCATAATTGTGTCCAATCAGGGATGACATTAGACTAAAGTACGACAACAGTAATCTGTTTAGTAATTTCCTTATCCTAAATGTGTTTGATATTTAGAATAAACGTTACTGTTGCTACTGGCCAACAAATGTTATGTGAGTGAACTTAATAAGCAGAAAACTGGAGAAGCCCATTGTAATTTTTGTTTCATTCAACCCTGATCGCGCAAACATATATTCAAAAGCAATCCATACAGTCGTGTTGGTGGATGGCTATCTAGTACTACATTATCTTTTCTGATCCGTCTCTTTTTTAAGAAGTGAGGTAGGATTGAAGGAGAAATGGGTGCTATTTCTGGAAGATTAGGTGACCACGTAGACGTTCCCTTGTTGGTTCGAGGCAATCATTTTATTGATTCCGATGGGATGATAATAAAATCGATGTGGCCGGTCTTTAACTATGAGGAATGAAACCAAACGGTGCAGGGCTTTATTCCAGCTTTCTGCTATTTCTGAAAAGGTAATAGTTCTCAATAAACCATCTTTTTGTTCGTTTGTCTTTTGCACTAACTTATAAATATACATCACTTATAAAGCAAGAAATAAAAAAAGAAAACATTTCAGCAATCAATGATACAAGCTTATAATGGATCTAACTTAACATACAACAGATCTACGATTTGCTCAATCGAGGGTAACGCCCAAGTACTGCAACTATCCCTGACACTATTAGTTCTAAAATGTAATATATAATATAAATAGAAAAGTACACATAATTCTAGACAGTTCTCCATGCACACTACTAACGGCTTCTTTAACAAATGTAGACTCCGCCCTTTTTCAATATAATGTACGTCATAGAGGAATAGAGAATCGACTTAAATATCATAGCTGTTAAGGTGTTTTATTGATGTTAAGTGGACGTTGTTTGGAGAATTTGACATCCTTCACGATTTAAAGTTTATTTCCTGCTTATGGTCCGCTTTGTTGTTTGTTTCTTAGATTGCTTAGATCATTAGAATAGTTACAGTGTCAGGTAAAATATCTTGTGCGGAGAAAGAAGTTGGCTTCAGCTCTAACTATTTCTGTGCTGATGATTTAATATTCAACCCCTTCTTATATTTCCAAATTAGCTTTCTATTTATTTAGAATATTCGCTGTGATACCGGACATGTCTTCCCTATAATGATTTCTATATGTTCTAGTAGAGGCGAGAAAAAGCATCTCCAACAATTACTCTAAGCAGTTAAAATTCTATAATTCATTTGTCGAAGTTTTTCCAAAGCTAGTTTAAGATCTAGATGTCACGTAACTTTCTTAACCATTCAGCTGATTTTCACCATCTAAGACATTAAGATAAATCTAAAATTCGAAGGAAACGCTATCTTTGACTTCTGTTGTGACTGATTGAAATACATGCACATTTTTCATCGCCGTGTTTCAAATCTGGCAACAGTTTGAGAAGCAGTGATGAAACGAAGACACAAGGATGGATTACGTACGATGACCCCTTACAGGTTAGGATATAAAACAAATTGATAAAGAAAACAGCTGCAAATGTTCAGTGGTTTTGGAAGTTGACAGTATAAAAACAAAAAAAAAATTAACAGTTACAAAAACCCCATTAAAATCCCACTTGAACAGTAAAAATATTATCACCGTTTAACTCACGTACTCTCTCATTCATCCCTCAGGGATGAATGAGAGAGTTTTACAATCCCTATCTAACATTATAATTTGGAGTAATACAATGATACCAATGGAGCGGGTTGTAAAACAAGAAAACCACTCTTGAAATGGACCATACAAAAGTAGATGTCAACTGGTATTATTTCTCCCAGATATGAAGGAATGAAACAATGTATTCAAATATAAAGCAATTTAACACTGCACTAAATTGAGCTGGATTTTACTTACAGGCTTAGAAAGAAGAACTGATCAAAGATTACCAGAAATAGAAGCAAACTACAAGCAGTTTCTCTTCTAGTTATGCTAGGACATTGCAAAAGGAGAAGAAAACATTTATGGGGTTAGTATATCATCCGTCATTCCAATACCAACGACTAACTAGCCCATCGTCTATAAAAAGAATTTTGTTTTAAAGAACCAATAAACAACATACAGTGAAATACACAAAACTCCAGGACTTACAAATATGCAAAAAAATAGAGCACGGCTAATCACTGCGCACATATTACACGGGCAACTTTCTATATAGTATAAAATACAATACTAAAATATAATATTACACATACCGAATACCCACAGAACTCCCCTCGGTAGTATAGTCAAATTGAGCAATAAATATATGACCACTGAAAAAAAAAAAAACAATTTAATGATTTTTTTATTGCCCACAAGGTTTTCAAACATAACTAGAAAATGATAACGAACGTAACGGACTGTATTTATTAAGACGGAAGAGTTGCAAAAATGTAACAGTATCAAAGACAGATTAAACTATTATAAACGCATTCTTGAAGTGTTCTGAACCTCCACCAATGGAATACCAAGAGACTACAAGATCCTTAGTCTCCCCAACTGCAACTTCTAGGTAAATTTAAATGAATGATCCTCTCACAAGTCATATTTATTTTATTTTACCAAGACTGGATTTTCATCAAATTTACTTGAACGTAGAACCTTCTTCTTCGCCCTAATTTTCCACTTTAAGTAAAAATTCTTGATGATGAGGCTGGTAAACTAGAGCCCTCAACATTTCAAGCACGTCCACCACAAACCTCTTTTGCTTAAGCAATCAGTCTGCGTAAATTGGAAGAAAACTACCTGCCTCAACTTGCCAGCAGAGAGAGATGGTGCAATATCTACCTGAGCTGACGGCATGTTCAGTTCTACCTGCACTAATAGTTTTTGATACAACTCCACAGAACAAACATTTTCAAATACTGAAAGAGAGCATGGAATTTCGGCTTCATAGTTCTCCGCACGTCTCGAATACACCCAACTGACGATACTTCTCTGACTGAAAAGCTTGCCCCAAACCGGTAGTATTCCGTAGTAGTAATTTGAAAAGCCTCCAGAAATCCTTGAGAAACCATTCATTTCTAGAAGATTTTCAAAGTACTTGAGCTAATAGTTTTAGCCGACGTCTACTGACAGATTTCCTGGTTGGTGGTAATGATGATGATGGTTTGGTTTCAAATTTTGGCACAAGGTCCGCAATTTCGGTGTAGGGGGAAATTCGATTACACTCACCCCAGGACTCAACTGGTACTTATTCTATAGACTCTAAAAGGATGAAAGGCAAAGTCAACCTCGGCGGAATTTGAACTCAGAATGTAAAGACGGACGAAATACCGCTAAGCATTTTGTCCGATGTGCTAACGATTCTCCCAGCTCACTATCTTGCGTAAAGTACTGTCTGTCTGAGGTCTTTGTGTGACTTGACAAACTGTACAAACCCCCGGTACAAACAGTATCTTCAATCAACAACATTACGGTATTGTGCGACGCCTTAAATAATAATGATAATAATGATAATAATAATAATAATAATAATAATAATAATAATAATAATAATAATAATAATAATAATAATAAACATCCTACGCAAAACACTTTCAATATAGTAACCATATGAGCATCACAGCAAACTACAGCACATACCCAAGGCACACAGAGCTGCGCTCGGTAGTGAAGTGAAAGCACGCTACAAAAATAAAACTACTGAATAATAATAATAATAATAATAATAATAATAATAATAATAATAATAATAATAATAATAATAATAATAATAATAATAATAAATGCTCGGATGCAGTATCAGGCTGTGGCTCTCATGGCTTCTGATCTTAACTGTTTGGAAGTGTTATCATGTACATTGTTTTGTCTTGGTATAAAAGATGGGCTACAGCAAATATTCTGCTCAATACCATAGATCTGCTTGTCAGTTGTTTGACCTTGACCATGCCACTTAGTGGCTGGTGATATGTACATCTCTGATCACAAGCAGAAGTATTGGGGGAGCATCATAGCCATGTTTTGAGAGGAATTCCTTGGGATTTGGATAATTCATCTCTGGAAACAGGGTGTTTTGTTCAACATCCTTAAACAACCCTTATTCAGGGACCTTTTGAGTGGGATGGACTACTCGACCTGAAGAAAAATTCTAGCTGCAAGGTCATGAGCTGTTAATCTCGATATGAGATCATTATGTTGCGCAGATGTGGTTGTGATGTGTGTGTCTGGTGTACCCTTATCAGACGAGCAGTCATGATGGGTATTCTGAGCTATATTTTACCTCAGTGTCACTTTAATAGCATGCACTGCTCTCTCACTCACTCAATAATAATAATAATAATAATAATAATAATAATAATAATAATAATAATAATAATAACAATAATAATAATAATAATAAACCTTTCTACTAAAGATAGAAGGCCTGAAATTTTAAGGGAGGGGACTAGTCGATTATATAGACCCCAGTACCGAACTGGTACTTAATTTATTGACCCCGAAAGGATGGAAAGCAAAGTCGACCTCAGCGGAATTTAAACTCAGAACGTAGTGGCAAACGAAATACCGCTAAGCATTTCGCCCGGCGTGCTAACGATTTTGCCAGCTCGCCGCCTTGATAATAATAATAATAATAATAATAATAATAATAATAATAATAATAATAATAATAATAATAATGATGATGATGATGATGATGATGATGATTTCATTTATTTGCCACAAGGGCGAAATATGAGGGGGACAATACAAAGACAGACATAAAGTGTTGGGGCTTACATATAATGAAATGATTAAAAAAAGGTAAGAAAGAAAGTATACGCGGTATACACTGTAAAAGAAGAGACATATGCATAGCATACAAAGGTTAAAAAACAAGTGGTGGGGAGAATGATAGAGCTGTGGCCCTCATGATACAGGAAGGCCTCTAGGGATAATCGAGGAACCCCACTGTCCGAGATTTCCTGAAACCCCAAGAGCAAGTACCCTCTCCAATTCCTTCTCTCCGACTCACAGGTCTACACTTAGAGAGGTACCTCCACTCTTGCCATTTTCGTAGCTTTCACCCACCTTTCAATGAACTCACTCGAGGATAGCACTTCCCTCTCCACTCTCAATTTCCTTTTCAAGTGGAACTTGAAGAAGTCAATGAGAGCTCTACCATAGAGGAATGTATCTGTCCTCATGCCTTTCAGCCTTCTCCACCAAACAACCTCTTTTGCCACAGCCACCAGGTAAAGGAAAACTGCCTTGTCTGCTCGATTGAAGGAGGGCTGCGGTGCGATCATCACTACAGACTCGGCCTACTGACAGCACACGTGACAGCAGCTGTTCGACATAATCCCACAAGTCAGCAATGCCCGGACACTGAACGTGGGCGCGCAGAATGGTTTCGTCACTCTGCGCGCACCTCAGACAAGCCCGTCTGACACCACATCCATACCTGTAGAGTTTATCTCGAACCGGTAGATACCCCCGATAGTATTGCCAGGCCAATGACATCTGAAAATTATCGATCGTAGTTCCCGACTGGAAAGTC
>NC_068983.1:133903102-133910522 GCF_001194135.2 Octopus bimaculoides | reverse complement strand
ACACACACACACACACACACACACACACATACACACACGTAATACACACACTCTCACACGCACACACGTACCCTCGCACGCACGCACGAACGCACACACACACACACACACACCAAACCGAGCTTCCATCATTTAGAGCCACTCACCCAATGAGTATTTTTGCCAAATTTGTTGAAAATCTGTTCGGCCATTTTCCAGTAATTTTGCAAACACACAGACAAACAGACTAAGACGATTGATTACAGTACCCTGCTTTCGCTTACGTGCGCGATCACCTAACCAGACATCGCAAACCGGACATCGTTGTGGTGAATACAAAAAGAAAGAACACACATGCTAATCGACATAGCTTGTCCCGGTGGCAACAGGATCAAAGAGAAAGAAGTAAAAATAAACAACTATAACAATTTGAAGTGAGAAATACGTAGGTTGTGGACAATGAGGAGAGTAGACATGATACCAATAGGAAGTGGCGTATTTAGAAGTATCAGCACTCAACTGCCAACATGGCTTTAAAAGATTGGTGCAAATGTAGAGGGAAGAGGTAAAGGAAAACTAAACAACTTGCTATTTATGGACGACCTGAAGCGATTCACAAAAACTAAGGCAGAATTGGACAGCCTAGTCCAGCCTATGCAGATTTTCTCCAATGATATTAAGATGGAGTTTTGACTCTCAAAATGTGCTACGATCGTGACGAGACGAGGAAAGCTTACCAGGACATAAGGCATATGGTTGCCAAGTGGAGAAATGATGAAGGTAAATCAACCTCAATCCAGCTATAAATACCTTGGAATACTTGAGGCAGATGGAATCAAACACTACAGCATAAAGGAAAAGATAAACAGAGAGTGCCTGCGGCGAGTGAGAAAAATATTGGCTTCAAAGTTGAATGTCAGAAACATAATTTCGGCAATAAACTTGCGCGCAGTCGCAGTAGTTCGGTATGGCGCTGAAATCTTGAAGTGGACAGAGAAGCTAAAGGAGATGCCTGGTGATGAAAGCGTGTATCTTTAGGCTTTTCTATCTTGTTCACCGTAGAATCATTTTTTGCCATGGCCACCAACACAGGGGAAAATTGCCTGCCTTTCCCTACCCCAGGAAGGAGACAAAGCGATCTTAACGATGGACTCACAAACGTATCTAACAATCAACGGCTTCGCTTATCACCGTCCAGGTGTGTCTACAGATGTCGCAGTCTTGGTGCCTGCCTGTGCGTCATCAGCCACGGCATGCCGAACACTCTGCACAGTAGGTGTTAGCAGCAGATAGACTTTCTGTCTAGTTGAACGCGTCCTTTCCACAGGATGCACAAAAGAAGATTAAAACTAGGGCAAGGCACAACGGCAGGCGGTAATGAATAACAAAAATAACAAAAACGACGGCTTGATGTTAAATTAAGGGCCCTGGATGGAATGACAAAGAGTTCCGGAATAAATGACAATATGGACGGTATAACGAGATAAGAAAATAATAAAATTAAGTAAAATTACGAATCATTTAGAAAGTGGTGCATTTAAGACACCCAAACGAACACTTGTTTTGTGCCTTCTTTGTGTTAGCTACGGACAATATTTACTGGTTATAATAACAACTAGCAATATGCGACTGCGACAAGCAAATGGTTTATATCCAACAAAAGAAAAACTGTTTTCTACTGCTAGCGTACATCGAAATAAAATAAAACAACAGAAGAACGGTGAGCCAAAAGGACAGTGGTCTACAAATATTACATACATCATATTACTCATACTATACTTAAACATGCTAGCGCAGTATATGAGACGCGTGAGATCTGGAGAAGGAAAGACGATGAGGGATAACGTCAAAACTATCATAACGAATGTTTGTGGGTTTATAATAAACAATGAAAATATATCAGAAATAGTGTCGAAAAATCTCATTCTGACAAAGAATAGAATTGATCAATGAAAGAAAATTAACGTGGTCAAATAATTAAAGTATTAACGAGTATACATAAAACTATAGCAACAATCAATGAATTACTAGAATTAATATCTTACTTGTGTACTGTAAACAAGCGAGAAACAATATTAACTCCGAAAAGCCAACAAGGGAAAACAAAGAAACCCTCAAAATACTACAAGCCAAAAACCTGTTTATCGACAGTATATATATATATATATATATATATATATATATATATATATATATATATATATATATATATACCCTTGTCATCTCTTCTCCCTTACAAGCTGGTTATTTAACTTCAAACCATATCTTATCAGAAGAGCAGAAAAAGTATTGGAAGCGTGTGTATGGGTATAAATCGCTGATATTGGTAAACTGAGTAGTAAACTGAAAAGAGTAGAAATGGAAACAAAAATGAAATAAAAATCTAAGCATACCATGGATTGATTACCGAAAAGGTTTCAACATTCTCCTACCCTAGATATTGGAGACGGCACGTAAATAAATTAGCTCCAGTATTAGATAGTGTATCATGTCAAGATGGATAAATATCATTAACACTAAAAGATAAAGAGAAAATAATACAAAGCAGCTCTATCACCATACTCTGATTGTGCAACGAAATAGAAACATAGCACCAATGACAAGATGATGGAAAAAGAGTAAACAATTGCAAAATGAAATCACTGCATGGACAATGCCTCAGAGAAATCGAAAGAAAAGACAAGATCAACACTTGGAGAGAGCAAAGAAGTGATTTGAAAGGATGCACTGAGGCACTGATATGCAGTGCCCAGGAACAAGCTCTGAGAACTAATTACACCAAGTTTCAAATAGATAAGAGTAGCGAATCGCCCTTTTGTAGGATGTGTGGCAGCAGAAACGAAACAATCTCACATATTGTGAGTGAGTGTAGCAAGCTGGCCCAAAGCACTACAAAAGAAGGTGCGATAACGTAGCTAAGTTTGTTCTCTGGAGGCTACGTGAAAAGTACGGCCTGAACAGAACACGGAAATGGTTCGACCATAAACCAGAAGGAGTCGCCGAGGACAAGGAATATAATATACTGTGGGATTTTACAATCCAATATGACTCCCTAATCGATGCTCGGAGACCAGATAAGATAAAAGAAAAAAGGAAACCAAGATTATAGATATTGTAATATCTGGGGATGCACGCATAAATGACAAAGAACTTGAAAAGTACAGACTACTAAAAGACAAAATTGCAAGAATGTGAACAATGAGGAGAGTGTTTGTCATTCCAGTAGTTGTAGGGACATTCGGAGCACTAACAACCAAGTTCGAGAAATATGTCAGAGAAATCGTAATTGATATGAGAGCAGAGCAAGCCAACAAACAACTCTGATGGGGACAGCTTGGATTTTGAGATTGGCTCTTGGATGTTGAATGTCTTCCACGATAATCAACAACCATGTATGAAAGCTTATAATGTGTACAAAGAGTTTGTGTGAGACCTCTGACAGCAGGCTGCTGTCCGCTCTCACAGAATCTGCCAGAACAAACAAGACCGAGCGCTCTGAAAACATGGTACAATCATCGAGTCGAAAAAGTTCTAAAGTTGGAGAAATGTAAGATTTTGTGGGACTTTCCTATTCAGAGAAGTTAGAAAATAATAGATCGAATATTACAATCATTGATAAAGAAAAACGAAGTTGCTTACTTATACCCGTTTGATTCCAGGATCGTAAAGACAGAGGAAGAAAAACAAAGAAAATACAATCCTCTAAAATTTGAAATAGGAAGAATTTAGAGCATGCGGACAGTAAAGATCGTGCCCTTAATAATTGGTGCGTTGGGAACAGTAAACCAAAGTATAGACAAATGGCTGAAGAAGATTGAAATAGAATTCTCAGTAGAGATCCTACAGAAAGTTTGCCTCTTAGGGACAGCAAGGATTATCAGGAGAGTTCATGGCACTTGAAAGACTGTCGAAAACGTGTGGATACCAAAGGTTATAAGTAATAACCCGCTACCCTCATAAGAGAAGAAGGGCGAGATAAAGAGAATAGATACCTTATTTAAATGGGGCTAGGATTGCAGTATGTACATTTACAGTACTTTCTAAAATGCGTTCTCTCCTGACTTTAACTAGAATAAATAAAAAAAAGACTTGTAAATGAAAGTTAGACGTCATTTCAATTCTCTAAGTTTCTTACAAAAGTTTCTAGATGTAACATCAGTGTCTGAAAATATAAGCGTAGTGAATAGGATAAACGTCAAATATTCTTTTCTATTCTAGACACAAGGCCCAAAATTTTAGACCGACCCCAGTACGCAACTGGTACTTAATTTATCGACCTCGAAAGGATGAGAGGCAAAATCGACCTCAGCGGAATTTGAATACAGAACGTAAAGACATACGAAATACCACTAAGCATTTCGCCCAGCGTGCTAACGTTTCTTAATTTTTTATTATCCATAAAGACATACATAGAAGGGACTGCACAATGAAATCGAATGATTTTACATGAAATGCGATTGGGGTCCTTTTAAAATTTCTAAATACATTATATATAATACGGATGATGATAGGACACAATAAGACATAACAGATGGTGTGGAGGCGGGTTTATAACGGACCCCACGAACCCCGCCTTACCACTGACCGGGGTTTTTAAACCATATCGCCCGGTGTGCTAACGTTTCTGCCAGCTCGTCGCCTGATAAACGTCAAATATTGTAAGAATCTTTCAAAACGAGATACAAACATGTAATTTGGCACAATTCTGATTACAAACATGCTCTTTAAGAGAGGCATGATTACCAACGTGAAAATCAGAAATGGCGGCCAAAATCCAAGATGGCGTCCAACATTAAAAATTAATAATTACGATGAACAAGAAATATGTTTTATTATAATAAACGTTATTTATTATGCAATATTTTACACAAATAGCCTTATATTTACCGTTCGAAGGAATTTTCTATCTTCTTCACTAATTGTTATACATATCAGGCGGGGCACATATGGAGCCAAGCTCTCCAGCTCTGCCATCACCTATCACCTGGGGGTGGAAAAATAATGACGATAGCATATCCACTATTCACTGGACTGAACTAAGAGCCATAGCAGAACAATGCCAAGCACTTAAGAAGTACCCATGCAAAGCTGAGGGTGCAGGACGTTGCACACGCAAGAAGTCAGCTCTTCCTTGTACTTCCCTTTATGCTTGTCCATGCATTTGATTGATGATGAAACCTGCATAACCTGAATTAGTGAAGAAGACAGTAGAAAAATCATTCAAAGGGTAAATATAAGGCTGTTTGCGTAAAATATTGCATAATAAATAGCGTATGTTATAATAAAAGTTATTTCCTGTTCACCGCAAATATTAATTTTTAATGTTGGACACCATCTTGGATTTTGGCCACCATTTTCAATTTTCACGTTAGCGATTATGCCTATCTTAAAGAGCATGTTTTAAACTATAGGTGTGTCAGACTGCATATTTGTATCACATTTTGAAAGATTTTTCTACCTTTTTCACTATAATGTTGGACGCCATCTTGAATTTTAGCCGCCATTTTTTATTTGCATCTTGGCAATCATGCCTATTTTAATGAGCATGTTTTAACCTGTAGGTGTGCATATTAGATGTGTAAATTGCATATTTGTATCACCTTTTGAAGGATTTTTCTATCTTCTTCACTAGTATGTCTCTTCCACCTTTTAATTTTTTAGTGGCATATTTTAATCCATCACTTGGTTTAACACTCCCACTTAGCACTTGAGAGCCTTTAGCATAATCCACTGTTTTACATTTTTAGGTTATGTCCCCAATTTAGAAATAACTTTTTCTTTCCTTCTCACTAGTTTTGGAGGTCCTAAATAATTTCATTGCCCCTACCCTTTCTTATCTGATTAGCCATTAAATATAAATGCAAAACGTATTCAATGAAAGTGGAAAACGAATGAGTAGACTAAGAGATTCTAAGACAATCATGAAGAAGTCTTACCAATGACATTTTCGTTTGAAAAGACTCATGTGCTTCAGTTTTTAACGTACATTGGATACCTATGCATGTGTGTGCGTAGCATGTATGATTGTATTTCGCTTGTAATCAACCCATGGTACCTACGTAACAAGTTATGTAACCACTTGAAACTTATGTAATAAATGCATTCGAAATATCAGTAACTGAATTGGTGACAATTTTAATAATAAATGATTCCTGTTAATAACAAACTAGCGTATCCCTGCTTGGATAATATGGTTATAACATAGTACGGATATAGGAAGTATCAAGGCATACTGCCAAGTATATGCGTTTGTGTGAGAGAGAAAGACAGAGTGTGAGATAGTATGTGTGTATGGGGTGTGTGTAAAGAGTGTCCTAAGGATGTTCTCAGCAGCTTTATCTAAGTCATATAAATAGGGAAAAAAAAAGAAAAGTTTGTCTCCAAGAAATATAAAATGATAGACAGATGTGTTAGAGAGGGGAAAGAAAAGGAGAAAGGGAGAGAGAATCAATTATGAAGAACTTCTGTCAGTGTATCTACAAACGCCATATGTATGTGCAGTTTATAAGCAGAATAAATTGGTTTGTTAATTGCCGACACAGACCATAACTAGTGTTCTCGGATCTGATTGTCTACTTTATTCAATATAGAATACTTACTGACTATTTATGTATCGAGGTCGCCAAACCATTCATCTATCTATCTATCTATCTATCTATCTATCTATCTATCTATCTATCTATCTATCTATCTATCTATCTATCTATCTATCTATCTATCTATATTCCTGTCGTTGATGCATGTTTACCTGTCTGTCATGATACTTGTATATCTGTGTCTGTGATAAATGTATTTATTTACCCATACGTATGTATTTGTGCATGTAAGTATATATGTAATTATGTATGTATATATGTATTTATGGAAAACTGTAAACTCTGAGAAACTAGTTACGTACGTATTTGCTTCTATCTCACTATCCGGCTTACCACTTATCTGCATGACTGTCAGTTAATTCAACTTTCAACTTTTCCATCCATCTCACCCATCCATCCAACTTTTGATCCAGACATTCGATCATGCCTTCTTTCCATTACACTTTATCCTCGTCTTCTCCTAACTTAATTTTGAACCTCAGCCAGAACATTTTTTTTCCAAAATGTTTCTATCCTCTCAGATCATCTTCTCCATTTTAAAATGCCCCTACACACCTTTCCATTTTCCCATTTCCCGACAGCTCTCTCACCTTCAAATCAAACAAGTCTGACTGTTTGTTTACGTTAGAAAAATAAATGCCACCTACACCGTAAGAAGGTCGTCAGCCATTTGTTCAATTTAGGTCAAGATAGAGGGAAAACATCGTTTCGGGAAACATTAACCTCAGGCTGAATGGAAAACAGAATTGTTGCGTTGCTTGATTAGCTAGAATAACTTCAAACAACTATAGCTGGTAGTAGTATGAGTAGAAGTGATTAGCATGAGCATGAGATCATATATATAT
>NC_068983.1:133899440-133900456 GCF_001194135.2 Octopus bimaculoides | reverse complement strand
ATATATATATATATATATATATATATATACATATTAGTTAAACTTAGAAAGGACCTAATTGGCACTTTAGGCTCGACCGGGCTCACGATCCCCATTGAAACTAATCTCACCACAATAGATTTCTTAGATGTTACTTTAGATCTGGGCTCTGATACATACGATGTTTTTCTTCTGTTTCTGAGCAAATGACAGATGATGGATCCGTCATTACGAGGTGATGTAGCCTTTTTTCTGCCTGTTCTTTGTATTATCTTCACGTCTTTTGTCTCTCTGAAGTGCTTGAGAGTCGCTTGCACCACACATCGAGAATATTTCATCTTCTAAGCAATTTGCCTTTGAGACATTCCATCTTCATGATGAGCTACGATTTGACCTCGCTCACACTCACTCAACTCCCTTGTTTTAAGCATTTTACTGTTTATTAACTGTACCTACAATGTATTTTAGCATAAAACTCTGAAATAGTCAAGGAAATATAAGTTAATTTTAGACGTTGGTCTTACTCATAATTGGTTTCATGTGTGCAGTACAGTATAAAAACGGTAATTGATGCTAAAGAATGGTCAACTAGAATATTAAAACTAATGCATATTAGGAAATATATCATAATCTACCATGTGCACGAGTTTCATTAACATAGAGATAGCCTAACCCCAAAACATTGGGGTGGACTAATACTTTTGGCCAAGGCTGTATGTATGTGTGTATATATATATATATATATATATATACATATATATATATATATATATGTAAATATATAAAAACAAAAGGATAAAGAGAGCAAACGTAAGGTTGAAGAATTTTATGGATAGAGTCTAACAGCTGTTTCTGGGAAGATCCAGTACTTCCCTTCATCGGAGACAGAAAAAATAAAGTAATCTATTATTATATCCATAGGCGGATATTTTTAGTATGAAGTGGTAAAGAGTGTGATGTGCTTAAAAAAGAGAGAACAGTACTTGAAGAGTATGGTAAAGAGTGTGATGTGCTGAAAAAAGAGAGAACAGTACTTG
>NC_068983.1:133895442-133899430 GCF_001194135.2 Octopus bimaculoides | reverse complement strand
AAACGTAAGGTTGAAGAATTTTATGGATAGAGTCTAACAGCTGTTTCTGGGAAGATCCAGTACTTCCCTTCATCGGAGACAGAAAAAATAAAGTAATCTATTATTATATCCATAGGCGGATATTTTTAGTATGAAGTGGTAAAGAGTGTGATGTGCTTAAAAAAGAGAGAACAGTACTTGAAGAGTACTGTTCTCCCTTTTTTCAGCACATCACACTCTTTACCACTTCATACTAAAAATATCCGCCTATGGATATAATAATAGATTACTTTATTTTTTCTGTCTCCGATGAAGGGAAGTACTGGATCTTCTCAGAAACAGCTGTAAGACTCTATCCATAAAATTCTTCAACCTTACCTTTGCTCTCTTTATCCTTTTGTTTTTATATATTTACATATACACACGCTAATACACGACTTATAATACCCAATCCTGTTCATACAACGATTGGGGCAAACTAATCGGTATACAGCACTTACTCGGTATTACCTGTATCCTCCGGGGTTTGGTTAAATCCAATACCCTCCTCAGAGGTTATTAGTTTAAAGCAAGTTCAAGTATACCAACGGAATATTTACTTATGAGTGTTGAGAGTAAAGACAAATTTATTATTAAAAATATATATGTTGCTTTATTCTACATATTTCTCCTGAAGATCGCCATTCTGAACTTCAGATTCGCGATACAAGCTCATTGTTTCAGTTTCAAGAGAAAAAACTTCAGATTTTGTTACGGAAACAAACACGTCTCTTAAACAAGTAAGAGAAAGAAAGACAGATCACCTAGTTTTGTATAGCAAGAAGCAGAAAGAAAATAATTAGAAATAACACTATCTAAGATGTGAGGATATTTCATTCACATGTCAAGGGAAGAAGACCAGAAATATGGTCCTGCTTTTAAAAGCGAAAACGGGGAAAAGGGACACACCGAGTTGATATGTTACGCACCACTCCACACACTAGTACTGAAATACTTAACGAGATACGAAGAGAACAAGAATACTTAAAATATTTACAATGGATATTGATGTTTGGTTTGTCACCCCTTTGTGATTCATTATGAACCGTATCGAAATAGCTTAGTGTGATATGTGTTCGAGTAGAGTCTCAATGAGTCTAAAAGTACTTAGAACACCTGAAAGTCACAGAACCATTCAGGTACTGTTCCCTCAAGGTTGCAAAAGGAAAGACCATGAAACTGGTGGTTCAGATGAGAAATCTCAGTTAATACATTTATGTGAGGGAAAAACTTAGAGTTTTCTGCTCTGATGAACTCGAAAACCACAGTGAAAAACAGGATAAGAGACACTAATGCTAACACTAGCCAGCACTCTTGAGTGGGTGGTTTGTTTTATGACTTTTATGGATGTGAATGAAATTAGCATGATTCAATTTATCACATTTTTGTCCTCTTCATATTTTATATCTTCATATGTATTATAATCCATTTTGTGAGACTAGTTATTATTCATATGGCCAATGAAGAAAGAATAACTTTTCTTATTTTTGTTGCTATTTATTTTAGAATATAGATAACAAATCGGAGGAAGGCGTTGTACTTCACATTGCGTCCCTTTAGGTTCTAAATTTGAAATCCTGCCGGGGTGGACTTTGCCTTTCATTCATTTGTAATCGATGCTAACAATATATTGTGAATCGACCCATTCCCTAATAAATTTGTTGATCATATACCAGTATTAGAAAACATTACACGCGCGTGCGTGAGCGTGCACACACACATACATACACATACACACAAAACACACATATGCATGTTTGTATACATATGTGTATACAGCAGCAGCAGCAGCAGTAGTAGTAGTAGTAGTAGTAGTAGTAGTAGTAGTAGTAGTACTAGTAGTAGGCAGGAAGAAAATTCTAAAAGGGTGATGATCTGAGGGAGGAGAAACTGCGAATGTGACATTCATGTTTTTCCTAAGAGCACTAACAGAGTAAATGATATAGCTACAGTTTGGTATCAGACCTGGCCGACAGAAAAATACGTCTTTTTTCGGTGCTTTTTTTTTTATGGGTTTTCGTTATAAAATCATAATCGTTCCAATACTAAGTATTAAGTTGTAACGACTTGTCTTACTATCTGCTATCTTAAAAACTGCTTTTAAAATTCCGTTTACAGTTTTATTTTGAATAGGCACAAAACCCACATGATACAAATGAAGGCTGCGATATCCATATATTCGCAGACGATTTACCGCAAAAATGAAGTGAAATAACCTCAAAACTATACGGAAATAAGAATGCAGATTCAGCTTACATTATATTTGTCTCTACAGTGATTGGCGTATTGAATTAACTGAATGGATAAGTTATTGAGCCAGTTGCTCAAGGACTATGAATTCGTATCCACTGCAGGCGATTCATTACCAAAATATGTACAGTCCCTATTCTTTATTTCGGACTATTAAGTGAGAAACATTAACATCCCATGTCATATCCTTTGGTTTTATTGGGTGTTATAAATCCACATACATGGTATTAGTTTTCATTTCCAGATATGTACTATCGGAAACACGACCAAATTTTTTAGTAAGGAATTTTTGTGTTTATTTTTTTATTAGTCCTTTTTATATTGCATGTTTCTTAATTAGGTTTATTCGGAACAATATATATACCACTTCCATCAATGATTTAGGATTTCCCAGCTTTATCTTCTGGCTGTGCTTATTGCGTTTTATTGTAAGTGACGATCATGAGAAATCTGTTGCGACTCTTTCTCATCCGATATATTTGGAACGATGACGTCAGGTTTCCTTCAACAAAATGACAAAAAAAATAATTAAATACCCTAACGAATGAGAAACAAACTAAAGAGCGTTCCCATGATTCTCACTTGCAATAAAATGGCGTTAACAACTGCTGTGAATCATTGAGCTGTTGAAGTAATTCGAACATGCGTTGCTCTGAAGTGATTTATAAAGAATTAATAAAACAAATACTGAAATTCTTTAAAAAAAGGGAGTTCTATGTCATTTTCATTGAGACTAAATGTCTAAAAGAAAAGCTGTTCCTCATACATGCAAATATTTGTGTGTGTGTGTGTGTGTGTGTGTGTGTGTGTGTGTGTGGTATTAAAAATATATAATATATAATTTAATAATACATGTAACAAAGTGCTCAATATAAGTATAATTTATAAGATAATATTATTTTAAATTGCTTGATAGTTGAATAGAAGAAATATAATCAAAACTAGATTATGGATCTAAAATCTCAGATTTTCTTCAACAGTACAGAGTATAGATGTGGGAACAGACTTTTGCCTCTCCCAAAATGTCAAACATTTGGATATTCAAGTCCAAGAACGTTCCTGACGTCATTTCATACAAGACATGTATATACTCAAAATTGTATATCATTGCTAAAATCATAGCAAAACAATATCGTAGCTACAGTGGGTAAATGACATAATATTTCGTCGATGAAACATGTGCATTTTTTGACACATATAGAAAGTGTTCAATATAAGTTAATACATATGAAATAATTTTATAGGAATTAATAGCTAAGTATGTGAAACAGTAGCCATACCTCTATATATCGTTTCAGTTTAGGGATACTTTCTGTGTTTATATTACTTTTATACGTATAAACGAAAAGGAAAAAACTCAAGAAATTAAAATCGTGTCATACATATTAAGGTAAATGTATGAATATATTAAATACATCTTCTCCGGACACAGAGAGACGTTTCCGGTAAGTAGTAAAGATGCCATAACAGAAACATACTTCTTGTATACAAAACTGATGAAGTAAAGAAGCTAATATTAGAAAAAATGGAAAAGCGGAAAATATAAAAAATTCTGTTAAGGACTATTTTGCTAGAAAAGCAATTATAAAGAGCGGTCTAATTACCGAAGTTAACATTAAAAGGTTTTTAATTTAGAATCAATTTAGATAATGAAATATTTTGCGAATATATGTAGTTATCTCGATATATATATATATATATATATATATATATATATATA
>NC_068983.1:133894766-133895355 GCF_001194135.2 Octopus bimaculoides | reverse complement strand
TATTCCCCTCCATTTTCTAATTGCTATATAAATTAATGGTAGAATATCTTTTTATCCGCACCCATTTATTGCACTAGTGTAATAATAATTGGGTATTCTTCCGGCAGTATATTGCATAGATATTATCCCTTATTACACCCAATTATTATTACACTAGTGTTTTTTCTTTGTATTACCATGTAATATATATATATACATACATAATATATACAAAAGGTACGCGCGCGCGCGCGCATATATATATATAGGATCTATTTTAAAACGGGGGCCACATTTTTCATTAATGTTTTACGTAGTGTTTTTGGTACGGAAAGACTTTCAAACTTCGTATACTTATCTATTTTGTGTTATAGAACAGAAAAGTATTTTTGTATTCGAATTTATTTCATGTAAAAAATTGTCTTATTTCGATAATTTCAACCAATCACTAACAAGTATTCAGTTGTTTACATTTACTCCTTTGGCTGATTAACCGGTGTAAAGCGTATTTAATCTCCGTACCTTCGTTTTATTTGCTTTTTTCATTTTAAATTTGCTTTAACCCTAACCCTAACCCTAACCCTAACCCTAAGGTTAGGGTTAGGGTTAG
>NC_068983.1:133892423-133894448 GCF_001194135.2 Octopus bimaculoides | reverse complement strand
GTGTGTGTGTGTGTGTGTGGTTAGCGCAGCGGACTCGCGGTCATAGGATCGCGGTTTCGATTCCCAGACCGGGCGTTGTGAGAGTTTATTGAGCGAAAACACCTAAAGCTCCACGAAGCTCCGGCGAACCCTGCTGTACTCTTTCACCACAACTTTCTCTTACTTCCCGTTTCTGTTGTACCTGTATTTCAAAGGGCCAGCCTTGTCACACTGTGTCACGTTGAATATCCCCGAGAACTACGTTAAGGGTACACGTGTCTGTGGAGTGCTCAGTCACTTGCACGTTAATTTCACGAGCAGGCTGTTCCATTGATCGGATCAACTGAAACCCTCGACGTCGTAAGCGACGGAGTGCCAACAATATGTATATGATTATAATTTTCTTTCGAAAAACATAGCGTAGAAGTGCTCAAGTCGAACTCGAGGCGCTAGACAAGTATAATAGATGCAATAGAAAAGGTTCAAATTAGTCTGCCTGATTTGAACCTTTTCTATTTCATCTATCATACATATATATATATATATATATGACGGGTTTCTTTCAGTTTCATTCTACCAAATATATTCTAAAAGGTTTTGGTCGACTCGGGGCTATAGTGAGAATATGCTTGTCTAAGGTGCCACGCAGTGGGACTGAACCTGGAACTATGTGGTTAAGAAACAAACCTCAACCACACAGCCACGCCTACATTTTAAAATATTGTTTTCATATCTACATGCATAATCTTCATGTTAATACATGTATACGATTGTCGAACGACCGTGTTACTGTATGCATAACAGAATGCCTGCCATTAAAAGGGACCTTTCTCTGATCACGTGACTGAAATAGCGGACAAATCTTCGTGTCACATTGTACTGTTATAACAAGAGAAGGATTCGTTTTGGATACAAAACAAGATGGTATGGTCATGGCTGTGAAGTAGGTCTGCTCCATTAAGGTTAACTTGTAGTTGAACAACAACAAAAACAATACCATTCAAGATGTCAATATTGACAACGCAGTTGATTAAAACAACAGGAAAAGCAGCGAATTGGCAGAATTGTTAGAACGTCGAGTAGAATGTCTCGCGGTAGTTGTTTTAACTATGCTCTTTAAGTTCATATCTTTCCAAGATCAAAGTTTTCTTTTCTTCTTTCGGGGTCGATAAAAAAAAGTACTAATCTAGAGCGTTGGTTTGTTGGAACTGCTAGTGTTGGGCGAGATGCCTTGCAGCATGTGTTCCAATGCTTTGTATTTTGACGCCATCACCTCCGAGGACACTCGTGTTATGTTGTATCGGCCTGTGTCGGTGATATTTCCCATGGATAAATATCAGTGGTGTGAGGAAGGAGCCAGATGGATAGACAACATATGGCGTTGTCCGTGTCCCTGCGTGACTGCTGTACAGCTTATCGATAACGAAAAGACGAACAAACACTATCATGTTTTGAACGAAGAACATAGACATAATTAAGATATCTAGTTCTTATTCAAGCCAACGCCGGTTGAATAGACCCATAATCAAAGGTATTCCAACCGTGACCATCTACTATCAGTTTCGTATATCAGATATTACATTGCTCAATACCTTGGGAGTGGAATTCAATGGAGGGAAATTGTACACAACTCATGAACGTAACTAATACCTCTTATTGGGAATCAGGGTTGGATATATACGATGGTAGGATATGTGATTTGGGGATAATTTCGCTGCTATAACCAGCAAGTCAGGCGACCACTAACAGGCTTCTCTGTTGGTTCGCCTTGACGACATGTTGTTATATAGGCGTAAGGTCACAGTTTAATTATAGGAAAGGAATAGAAATTGCGTGACATTAAAAAAAAAAACGTGCACAGATTTATACGGATAACAAATACATCAAATACATACTTGTAAGCACAATTTATATACTCATTCGCAGATACACAGATACTCGCGCACGCACAAACACATACATAAACTCGTGTATGTGTGTGTGTGTGTGTGTGTGTGTGTGTGTGTGTGTGTGTGTGTGTGTGTGTGTGTGTGTGTGTGTGTGTGT
>NC_068983.1:133887830-133892124 GCF_001194135.2 Octopus bimaculoides | reverse complement strand
ATATATATGTATGTACTTATATACATACATGCAAAAATACATATACATCAGTATATGTGCGTATATATATCTATGTGTATACACATACAACTACACACATATATATCTATATGTGTGTGTATCTATATATATATGTGTGCTTATAAATATATATACATACATATATATATATATATATATGTGTGTGTGTGTGTGTGTGTGTGTATGTGTGTGTGTGTGTGTGTATAACAACATACAAAGACAGTGGGTGTGTTGTGCAAGCAATGTAGCTCCGTGCACGCAATATACTTTAATTTGCAGTTGACACCTTCGCAACACGTTATACTTGAGCCGCACCTGATAAATTATGTAAATGTTTCGAGAAGTCTCCATCGATAATACACACACACACACACACACACACACACACACACACACACACACACACACACACAAATACCCTCCCGTATACATATATAAAAACACAGAAGGTGTATTTGTTGCTATTGTTGTTGCTACCGTTGGTAGCCTGGAATGTTTCTGATAATGATGTTTCATTGATTTGGGCCTAAATTTTTTTCACTAGATTTGTCAATTCCTTTTTTAGCTAGTTTATACCAAAACCACTCGATTATTATTATTATCATTATTATCATTATTATTATTGTAGCATTACTATTGCTAATAAAGCGGCGAACTAGCAGGATCGTTAGCACTCCGGTCGAAATGCTTCGCAGTATTTTGGCTGCCGTTACGATCTGTGTTCAAATTCCACTGAGGTCGACTTTACCCATTTTTTCTTTCGGAGTCGATAAATTAAGTACCAGGTGTGTACTGGGTCGATGTAATCGACTAGTCCCCTCCCCCAAAATTTCAGGCCTTGTTCCTTTAGTAGAAAGTATTATTATTATTATTATTATTATTATTATTATTATTATTATTATTATTATTATTATTATTATTATTATTATTATTATTATTAATAAAGCGGTGCGCTGGCAGAATAATTAGCACGTTGGGCGAAATGCTTAGCGGGGTTTTGCCTGTCGCTACGTTCTGAGTTCAAATTCCGCCGAGGCCGACTTTGCCTTACATCCTTTTGGGGTCGATAAAATAAGTACCAGTTGAACACTGGGCTCGATGTAATCGACTTGTCCCTTCCCCTAAAATTGCTGCTGTTGTGGCAAAATTTGAAAGCACTACTATTATTGTTATTATTTTAGTGAGGCTCAAATTTGGTCTTATTCTTTTTAGGATATATTTGGATAGCGGGTTACTACCTCTAACTTTGAGTATCCACAAGTTTTCAGCTGCCTTTCAAGGGCTTAGATCCCTCATGATAATCCTTGCTGTTTCTAAGAGACAAATAGGGCGGCGACCTGGCAGAATCGTTAGCCCGCCGGGCGAAATGTTTAACGGCCTTCCGTATATACTGACGTTCTGAGTTTAAATTCTGCCGAGGTCGACTTTGCTTTCCGTGCTTTCGGGGTCAATAAATGAAGTACCAGTTGCGTACTGGGGTTGATGTAATCGACTTGTCCCCTCCCCCAAAATTTCAGACCTTGTGCTTTTAGTAGAAAGGATTATTATTATTATTAGTATTATTATTATTATTATTATTATTATTATTATTATTATTATTATTATTATATGATATGTTTGTATATGTATGCGCGAGTGTCTGCATATGTTTTGCGTTTACATATGGAAACAACGAGAGTGCTTATAATATTCAAGTCTATTTTGTGTGTGTCTAAGTGTTTGTGTATACGGGGAATCCTGCAAACATATACGTATGCATTTGTAAATATGTATACATATATATGTATGTAGAACTGTATACGTGTGTGTGTGTGTGTGTGTGTGTGTGTGTGTGTGTGTAATGTTGTCCAAACGCATGTATTACGTTGAATCAACAATACGTTTGTGTGTGTGTATGTGTGTGTGTGGTTATGCATACATATAATATACATATGTATGCATGTTTATATATACATATAGATACATTAATTATAGAATTGTGTGTATATATATATCACAGCCACATACATACATACACACGTACCAATTTTATATATGTGTGTATGTAAATATAAATATGTGTGTGTCCTTGTGTTTGTGTGAATATGCACACACATACGTACCGCCAGGAGCAGTGTCAAATCACGTGTATACGCTAAACCTAGCTTTTGAAGACCATTCTAGAATTATATCACTGCCTAGTTGAAAGATATGCAAACCTGTTCCGTAAGATATAAGAAAATAACTATAAGGGAAAACGTAAAAGTTTTCCAAAAAGTATATATCTATTTTGTAGACAGGTGTATGGTAAATATTATGGAGGTCTAGGGTAAATAGTAAGAAGATGAATGGGTAAATACCGCGTCGGCGTGAGGTAAATAGAGGAGCATCTGAACATCTGCCTTAAATAGTGAAATGCTATGTACCTTGCAGTATATTTACATTTTATTACTTCTCGCTGGATAGGAGAAGACTGAATCTTGATACTGTGGAAAGAAAGAAAGAATGAAAGAAAGAAAGAAAGAAAGAAAGAAAGAAAGAAAGAAAGAAAAAAAGAAAAGGAAAAGAAAAAGAAAGGAAGAAATGCATAAACTGCAAATTATAATGGGGTCAGTCTCTGCCTGGGTGCGCGGAGGACTGCGTTGCTCTTACAGTGTACAACCAAGAGAGATATCGGAGATTCATAAGTCTCACACTATCCACAGCATGATCGAATAGCTGCTAAATCTCTCTTAAATCACATTCAACATAACTCCTTGCAAAAAGGATACGTTGGGTAGTATAAACATAGACAAATAAGACGGAATGATCATGGTTTGAACACCTTTTGTCTTAAATGTGTTCACTCAGAATTGACGTGCAACTGAATAACATTACCCACCGGCTCCTTCAAAATTTTTACCTTGTGTTCATTAACCAGTTGGATGGGCGTCAATGTTTTTCCATGACCTTTTTAACAATTTTCTTGAGAAAAGTCTTATTAGTTCTTTTTATATATAGTATCAAATTAAGTTTTAAGTTTAATGTCTATTCTTATTCTATATATTGATTTAAACTTTCTCAATTTAATATAATAAATTTGCTAAGTTATAAATTACTACCTCCAGCATCCTCCAATTCTAATTTAGCCCCTAAAGCTTATATTACTTTGGTTTTTCATTATATTCCCCTTTATTTGACAATCTAAATAAGTATTGACCACCCCTATCCTTCTTTCTTCCAGTGACCACCCCTTCCCCATCAGTCATTCTCTTACCAGCAACTCTGCGACTTAACTTTTTTATGTAGATATGGCTGGATATATGGTTCCAGTACATTGAAAGTCTAGTAGATTGTCTGACTTTAATTGATTTATCACCATCAACTAGAATACAGTTGACAACTCCCTAGGGATTTAATTCTAAATGGTTGAAGGCCACATGTTACATAAAGTCTTCTAAGTATAAGTATCTTCGTCACCGCTTCTTTTATCTTGACCCCACCACCACTTCCTCTGCTACTCTCTAAATCATGGTTGGCTTAACAAGGTATGCATTATTTTCTAAACTCATTCTGCCATAGATATAATAGGAAACAATGTAAATACTTTGGTTTCCATTATTGATGTAAATTTGTTTGTAAAAATGGTTTATCCTTTGTGTTTGATGCCTCTGCGGTCTTCTGAAGAGAGCGATTTCTTTCAAATTGATGCAATGTTCTCATTAATTAATTAAATGGAGTCGCTTGAAACGGCCGTAATAAATTGAAACCTGTACATCTTTGTTCCTTATTTATATTCTGTTCACCTGACTTGGAATTTGCAAATCGGAAATACTATAGAAAGTATCTTTATATAAAAGGAACATGTCTGAATTACCAAGAGTGGATATCTTCACTTAGTTGGGTTGAGTTGTCTGCACATACGACAGGAATATTAGGTGGAAATACCCCTACACGGAGTTTTGATATTCAATATTCAGATAATATTGTTGAGGTGTGCGGACTATACCGAACTAGCAAAGTGCTTCAAGAACCTAATTCAACTGATCTTAATTATATTATATTATATTATATTATATTATATTATATTATATATACATATATATATATATGATTGACCGTTGACTGGACACTATTCAATTTTTTTTTCTCCGTGTTTTTCTCCTTGTCTCCGTATTCTTTCTGTTGAAGAGCGTAGCTCGAAACGTCAAAGACTTTCCGTATTCCCGAGCGTCATACTAATACATCCTTTTGTTATTTACACCACCTGTCCTCGTCTGTTGTTGTTTTTTCGTATATTCTCCCATATATATAT
>NC_068983.1:133884610-133886370 GCF_001194135.2 Octopus bimaculoides | reverse complement strand
TTCATGTATGCGTATGTATATGAGAAAGAGGGAAGATATAGATAGATAGATAGATAGATAGATAGATAGATAGAGAGAGAGAGAGAGAGAGAGAGAGAGGGGGTTGAGAAATAGAGAAAGTGAAAGAACTATACCATTCGACTCACAGACAATGAAATTATCCATATAAACCAGAGTCCCTCCCACCACTACCGCATACACACATGACATACGTTTTCAAATATTTTCCCATGTCACTTCTTGACATCATTGTTGTTGCTCTGACGATTCTCGAACGTTCACCCACTTCGACACAGTGCGACTCACTGCTGCCGCCGCCTCCACCACCACTACCACATCACTATGTTATTCATTAGTAAGTACATACCACCACACCGACACTACAAAATACATTCTATCACCACTATTTTTGTTCCCAAGTTGGACATACCGTCAGAACACTAACCAACGGCCATCAACTCTACAGCTGTATCCATTTGTTTTATTAATGACTTGTAGGGACAAGGTATTTCGTGATGCAACTACAATATACTATACAGTATATTAAAATCTTTTTATATGTCAATACTGTGTTCTTTTATGTAAGCACAGCGCTTCACCTCACTTGTTATGGTTATCTCTACAGATATTCTGTAGAAATTATAACTAGCACTGATTTTTGCTACGACCTTTCGTATTCGAGAGATCTGACGTCTTGGATACGAAACGTCGTAACAAAATCAGTGCTGGCTATAATTCCTATAGAATATCTGTAGAGATAATTTAAACAAACCACTTATTTTAATGACTTAGGCGAGAGAAAGACGATATCCATAACCTTTTTCAGTTCCTCCAAGACTTGTGGGAGAAAAGCAAGAAGCTCTTTTATCAAAAACGTGGTTCGAATCCCAAGGGTCCGGTGTTTGTGTTCAAATAGGTGAAGGATCAAGTCTACCACACAAGATTTGGTACAATCGACTACGCCTGGCTCAGTTTCTGTCTACCGAACTTTACTTATAAATCTTTGGCTGATCTGAACTATGGCATAAAATACTTGTCTAAAGTACCCCGCAGTGGGATCGAATGAATCCGAAACCACCCAGCTGCGAAGACACACCTATGTCACAGCAATACCTGTCCCATCAATATACCAACGTATAATATAGGCAGCCATGCACTTTATACTGTTATCTGACTCAAAGTGGGTGAGGTCACTTGACGATACAAATCTCAGATGTTGCAATGATTTCTTAATCTCCTGAGATTATTGCCCAGATGTTTAAACCATAGGTTAGTACTGACATGGCAAACCTATGGTCTAAGGAATTCCAGCCACGACCATCCTTTTTTTCAGGAACACCATGATCTAGAATTACATTTTTCATTGTGTTCTGCTTGTTTATGACAACTGTATGATTTGAAGGATATTTGACAGTTATTTCTAAAATATCAAGTGTCTCTGTGAAGGCTCTCTGTTGCATAAAATATTATTCCGATACATTTTGGATGCTCAAACACTTAACTGTTGAATTTGAGAATTAAATAAACTCTTGTGGCTGAAAGAGAATCTCATTAGTTACTAAGCAGTAACGGTTCCACTTCAAAAGCTTTTCAGGTTGCAAATCTAAAGTAGAATAAAATACCTGCTGCCTTAAAAAAGTAAAAATAAAGAAAAATAAATAAGTAGTGTGGTTGTTTCATTCGACTAAAAAATTCAAGGCCGTGCCTTAGCATGGCCGCAGTCTAATGACTAAAACAAGTAAAAGACATAAAAGATATAT
>NC_068983.1:133882597-133884467 GCF_001194135.2 Octopus bimaculoides | reverse complement strand
TATATATATATATATATATCTTAAAATTATAAGGCTGTTGAATGATTACGACACCAGTCTGCTAGAAATAGACCCAAATAGTCTATGAAACACTTAGACTATTACTCCAAAGTGTAGTCGAGTAATAATCTAAGCGGTTCATAGACCATTTGGGGTCTATTTCTAGCAGACTTGTGTTGTAATCATTCAACACCCTTATTATAATTTTAATATGAATTAACCATTATGGTATTTTTAGTATGCTGGCCACTGATAAATCATTAAATAATGACTTTATCTTAATTACGTATAAAACCATATATTTATATATATACATATATATATGTGTATGACTCTATGCAAAGCAGTCGTCGTGGCCGAGCGGTTAAGGCGATGGACTAGAAATCCATTGGGGTCTCCCCGCGTAGGTTCGAATCCTACCGACGACGCTTTTATTTTTTTCAAAGCAGTGCCCCAGCATGGCCGCAGTCAAGTGACTGAAACAAGTAATGGATAAAGTGATATATTTGTGTATGTGTGTGCGTATATGTGTTAGCCACACAAATTATTCACAGTACTCTACATGTTTTATTTATGCTGAATGAATTATTCATTCTTTTCTACATCTTCCTCTTTCACTCTATTTCTCGCATTCTCTTTCTCTGTGTATGTGTGTGTGTGTTTGTGACTTTGTCTTTGTGAGTGGGTGAGAGTAAAGCATCGTCACCCCTTCCAAACGATGTGTTCCAAACACCCACCCACATAACACCACTTTTTTTTACATTCCGTCCCGAAAACCTGGGAACTCGTATATATTAGTCACACGAAAGGTTCAAAAAGTCCAAAACAGAATGATAATCTTTTCTTTATTTTTTTTTTTTACTTCATGATGGTAATTTCTCAATTAAAATTAAAAAAAACAACTTTTTATCAAAGGTATTCTGGCACTCCTATTTAAAACAAAATACACGGCAAAAAGTTTTCACGATTTTCGTACAAACTAACGATGTAAGCTGTTACAATCGTGAGAAATACAGATTAAATATCCATTATATAAAACTAATTGCTATCCTCTCCATTCTTAGTTCAAATCCCACCGCAAATGGCATTGCGTTTACTCACTCTTATGATTTCTCATAGGGACGGCCCATATATAGCATCACCAAAACTGTATCTCAATGACCAGACATATACATGATCTGTAAAAATTACAGTTTCAGTTAGATGCTATTCCTATACAAAGCTCAAGTAAAATTCACATTAACCAGGGTGATGCCTATGCTACACATACACAGACGATTAATATTGTATGCAAAATAAGATCCTCTTACTGATACTTATTCACCAAAAGCTCTCCGCTTTGACAATGCATAAGCTCATTCACCACCAGCTACAACCATTGGCTCATTAACATACTATCTCTTCTTCCAGAATAACAACGACCTCTGCTCTTCTGAACCAGCGAATTGAACATCTCTTTTACCCAGGTACACCTACTTTTCTATAACTCAACTGTGTCTGTGCCTCCAAATTAAAACTAAACGCTTTCTTCCAATCTCTTCTAATGACTCGAGTGTGTTATGAACTTACATCCATCTAAAATACGAGCTCACATTTTCTGAAAGGAAATACAACAGGGATTAAGCATATTCGCGTTCGAATCTGCCAGAAACGCATTAAGGCGGCGAGCTGGTAGAGACGTTAGTACGCAGGGTGAAATGCTTAGCGGTATTTCGTCTCTGTGAGTTTGTTGGTTACGCGTCGTACATGTGTTCGTGGTGAAAATTGCTGGTTATTAGAGTTATTATTTATAATAACTACTCTTTTATTAACTGCAATTTCTGTTAAAATTCTGTTTGAGTTTTTATTTGAAAACACTAAGTGCTTGTAG
>NC_068983.1:133875579-133878414 GCF_001194135.2 Octopus bimaculoides | reverse complement strand
GTTGTCTAATGTACTGTTAATGTCATTCGATTTTTTATATTTTATATAATTTTTAAAGTCATATTTTATGTAAACCATACGGATTACTGATCCCAATCAGTTGTTTTGTACCATTCTGTGTTTAGCCCCCTGTGGGCAATAAAGAAATTGGTATTTCGTCTGCCGTTACGTTTTGAGTTCAAATTCCGCCGACGTCGACTTTGCCTTTCATTCTTTCGGGGTCGATAAATTAAGTACCAGTTACGCAATCGATTTAATCCCTTTGTCTGTCCTTGTTTGTCCCCTCTATGTTTAACCTCTTGTGGGCAATAAAGAAATAAGAAACGTATTAAGACTGAATATGTAAATTATCGAATTATCATCAAACTAGTGGGATCCGTGGAAATTCCACGGAATGGTAAAAATTAAGAGAACCTGTTTAAGAAAGAAAGGATGGTTTGCATTTTCATAGCATTCACAGTTTAGCTTTCTTTAAATATCCTTGACGTTCGTCTACACTCATTTCCTCACGTCTCCGTCAATGTTGTCTTTTTCCTCTTTTTTATTATATTTTCTCGCTGTTCCTCTCTGATCCGTGCACTATATCTGTGCAACCTTTCTCGAGCAGCTTCCAACCGTATTTCTTGCGAATCCAGAGTTTAGGCTAAATTAACCATTATAAACAAACATCAATTTTTTAAGCTAGCAGACGATAAATAATTGCATTTATGTGCATGCTTTAAGCGGTGGTCGCTATAAAAAAAAATTTTTTTACTATCAACACACCACCACCACCTCTCCTTCTCAATATAACTGCCTTCCCTACCCCCTTATCTACCTTTCCCTTCGGTTAACTTTTAACTACGTAGTAAGTATTCCTTCCCCACGTCGTTAAAACTTCTCTCTCCCACTTTTCATCTCGTCGTCTTTTTCTCTCGTACTTCACTTCTTAGCGTATTAACATTAATCACTTTTCTTTACTTCTTCCTCTTTTCTTTCTACACTTCTCTCTCTCACTCTTACTCCACCTCTCACTCACTCCACCCCACCTCTCTAACTAACTAATGTATAACAGGCGAACGAACCAGCAGATTATTATATAGATATCTATTTTAACTCGTTTTTCCCAGCAAATTAGACTGCTAACAGTGTACCCATTTCGATAAATAACAGTCTCCTCAGTCGAAATTCTGACCACAGGCATCAAGAGGTATGCATATTTAGTGTGTACAGGTTCGCTTCATCATCGTATTTGGTAGCTGCACAATATAATTGACGATCGTTTTGTTTACTTGAAATGTTGATTTCTAATATAATAAAACGACTCTAGATAAAAGGTTAACCGACCGTCGAGTAAATTAAATTATAGCTTTTTCCGCAACAACTTCGTGTTGTGGACACCATTTTGGTACTGAACAATGATTCCTTAAGTTTCAGTGGGTTGAACCTGTCTTGTTTATTTGTTGTTGATTTATTTATTTATTAAATGAAAGAAAAAGGAGATTTGTTAATAGGTTATGCGAATGCGTGTGTGGATTAAAAAAGTCTTCAACCACAAACGTACAAAAGATGATTTATTATTAAATCATCTTTTATACGGCACAACTGGGAGGGTCTTTATATATATATATATATATATATATATATATATATATATATATATATACATATGTACGCACTCACACGTACACACATACATACATATATGTGTGTGTATATATATATATATATATATATATATATATATGCACGTACACATACACACAAACATGCCTACATACATACATGCATGTGTGTGTGTGTGTGTATTCTAAAACTAAATTGTTTGCTTTTGAAGACGTTGTAGTTAAACAAACAGTGGAAAATTGCTTTCATTCAGAATTGATAGTGCTGTAGAGGGTAAGAAAGGGTATGTGTACGTAGGAGAAAGAATTGGATTGAAAGAGAAATTGCGTATAATTTGCGAGAATGATTTAGTGTCATTTGTAAGAGAAAACGGGGAGATAAAGGTAGAAAAAAAAAGGAAAAAAAGAAAGAAAAAGCGGTAATGCGCTGGAATGAATGGGCGAATGAGATTGTAACGATGTTAGAAATATGTATGAAAGAAACAAACAAAAAGAGAAATGGAAAAGACAGAAGTGGAGAATTAGTGTTTGGGAGAAGAAATGTGGATATATGTATGTGTGTCAGTTGCGAGTTTGTGGGGCAGGGGAAGAATATATATAAAATAGAAAGAAACGTATATTGAAGTGGATTGAAGAACACAGAAGGACAAACAAACAAAGAGACGGGAGGAACAGAACGAAAAACGAATAAGGAGAGTGAAAGATAGACTAAGAAATAGGCCTTGATAAAAATTGACTTTTTTTTTTTAATTGAAGGTATAACTTATACTGGTTACATTGTGAATGTTAGTCTGGACTTATACATTTTTCATGCAGAAGGCACCCACGAGAATTTTTCTAGTTCCCGGTCGATAGATAGATAGATAGATTTGTTGTTGGCACTCCGTCGCTTACGACGTCGAGGGTTCCAGTTGATCCGATCAACAGAACAGCCTGCTCGTGAAATTAACGTGCAAGTGGCTGAGCCCTCCAAAGACACGTGTACCCTTAACGTAGTTCTCGGGGATATTCAGCGTGACACAGTGTGACAAGGCTGACCCTTTGAATTACAGGCACAACAGAAACAGGAAGTAAGAGTAAGTTGTGGTGAAAGAGTATAGCAGGGCTCGCCACCATCCCCTGCCGGAGCCTCGTGGAGCTTTAGGTGTTTTCGCTCAATAAACACTCATTCCGGTCTGGGAATCGAAACCGCGATCCTATGACCGCGAGACCGCTGCCCTAACCACTGGGC
>NC_068983.1:133871060-133875569 GCF_001194135.2 Octopus bimaculoides | reverse complement strand
CTCCAAAGACACGTGTACCCTTAACGTAGTTCTCGGGGATATTCAGCGTGACACAGTGTGACAAGGCTGACCCTTTGAATTACAGGCACAACAGAAACAGGAAGTAAGAGTAAGTTGTGGTGAAAGAGTATAGCAGGGCTCGCCACCATCCCCTGCCGGAGCCTCGTGGAGCTTTAGGTGTTAGGCACAACAGAAACAGGAAGTAAGAGTAAGTTGTGGTGAAAGAGTACAGCAGGGCTCGCCACCATCCCCTGCCGGAGCCTCGTGGAGCTTTAGGTGTTTTCGCTCAATAAACACTCATTCCGGTCTGGGAATCGAAACCGCGATCCTATGACCGCGAGACCGCTGCCCTAACCACTGGGCCATTGCGCCTCCACAGATAGATAGGTAGAGTTACGTTAATTATCTGCTTATCACTCTTAATTTACGTGGACTGCATAGAACGTTAAAGAAGTGTTACTTTATAGGTGCGAATCCTGAGGCACTACTGAAACTACAATCAAGAAAGTGCAGATCTTCACGAACGATAACTTAGGAAGAATCCTTTGGTAACACTGTTAGCTGGTGACGAATCCGTCAACTCTTTGCTAAACAATGGATAAATTGAAGCAGCCGGGAATGGTTTTGACATTCATTACACAAACCATTAAATAACATTACAAGGCAGGCTTTTCATGAAATTTTCAAGGGAAATGTAAAAGAGGTTGATAAAAAAAGTACTTTGTACAGAGCCCTACAGGTGAATGTCAAAGAGGCAAAGGACTTCTAGGATGACTCAGGAAAGGAAAGGGTAGAGAATTTTTGTAAGTGACCTGCATCTCAGGACAATGGCTAAAGAAGAAGAATATCACTGATAGATTCATCTTTACAATCGTACCTTCCATAACCCATCGGGACATTGGGAACCATTAAAACCGTTCATTCTTATATAGGTGGTCCTACTAGAATCCATCCTTCTTTAAGTGATAATGGTTGCATTAATTCAGTACTGAAGGTTAACGAAACCTCCGTTACTTATACAATATCTTATTTCTTCTACAGACCGTCGTGGCTTACCTGGATCAGTGCACGAACCAACAAGGTTCTCTGTAAACCAATGGAGAAAAGTTCGTCAACTTACAAGTAATCGAAAGCAAATCTCCCTTAAATCACACTATATAAGCCATAAAAAGGCAGAATGCTCGCAGCTAAAATGCTTTTGACAAAAGATCTGCTAAATCAGACCTTAAATGGTATTAAACAACAACAGTAGCAGCAGCAGCAACAACAACTATGACAGTGCTTATTAATCTTCTTTGTGTCATTCAGTGAATGTAAAACGCCGTGATGTTTGTCATACCTGTTCAAAGTTTGCAATGACCACAAAACAAATATAGCATCATTGACAAGATACAAACTACCGATCTCTTTGATAGGTTTTTTGGCATTCCGTCGACTCGGCCAAATCGTTTCTCCAATCATACAGTACTCTATTGCAACGGTACAGCTAGTTTTACAGTTATTTTTGAGACGTATTTTGTAATTCAGTAATAAATGAATATTTGCATATATGATCGCTGATTATTGTAATACATAGAGAGGTTTATTTATCGTTACAAGTAATATACTGTGTCGGCGGCAGACAGTTGAATGACAACGGCCAAGCTCACCTTACTGTATGAGATTATTCATGGGTAGGAGCAATTATTAACTACTGAAAGCAAAATCGGCATTAAAGACTGAGCCGATATATCGTTACTGATTTAATTCCTCTCGTCATAAAGTTACCCGTGATAAAGTAGCGTTAGAAAGAAAGAAAGAAAGAAAGAAAGAAACAAAGAAAGAGAATAGGGAATGAATTATTTCATACGTTAAATACTGCTAAAAACCTGATCGTCGTAATCATCACAGTATTAACAAACGTTGGTGATTTATACGTTTTCATCGAACCAGTTTTGGAAATTCTAGGAGTCACTGGTTAGAAATAGCAGTGGAAAAAAATCCCTCAAGTATCACGGTTGAAATGCTTTTCATCGAAGGTCTATCTTTTTAGAAGTGATTTGGTGCCCGAACAACATTTTCTGATTGGTGAACAAACTCAACGAAAATTAAGTAGCGTGGAAATAGAAACAGTGCCTTGTTGATGACGGAAACAACCAACTGAAGTACCATCAAATATACAGAGGAAATAGAATACGATACCTTGACTCTCATCCTTCCGCCAGGACTTTTAATATAATGAATAAAATGGCTTTAAATAAAGAACCAGCATTTAGTAACAGAGGAACCCTCAAAGTATTTTTAACATGACACCAAACTGTCAGTTACTTATACTGTTTATAATACTAGTAAAATATCTGGTATCGGACTTTGTTCACTGCAGTAAATCAACAACAGCACCTTACACCGCAACTGTAAGATTGAGTAAAATGCAACTAGAACCCTCGAGATCGTTACAAATACTAGGGTTCACCATCACTAAAGACTCCTCCTGATGAATTCACATCCTCATCAAAATCAAAACTGCATGCTTGTGATGCAGTTTTAGATATGCTAAGATAAATAAGTTGCTGTTCAGAAAAAACCCTCACGACTATTTGCTCTTTTTGATGATATGGTGAGATCCACAGACTGCTCTCACTGTTAGTGGCGCTGCTGACATATGAACTGACATCCAAAACCACATCCAATGAAAGGCCACTCAACTGGGATGCTGTTACTCACTACCATACGCCAAACAGTGGCTCACAAACATTGTCTCATCTTTCGGCCTTTTCCACCTCTTCGACAGTGAGTTGTGCTTTTCGGATTTGGCCCATCACGTACTATACCAACCCAGGCTTTCCCAGTTCCACCTCCCATCCCGACTTCTCGCCCATACTGTATCCACTTCCCTCCCCCCCCCAGACCCAGCACCAGCGTTAACTACGCTGATCTCACCTCTCTCAAGTGGAAGAGGGGGCGTGAAAAGCTTTAGGCAACGATTACACAAGCCAACAATGAAACCTCTACACACTATAAATTGTAGCAGCCCTGAATATTTTACATGAAAATATGATAGGTTGGTCGAGGGTGGAACGCCTTGATCATAGATCTGCTTAATAAGAACTGATTTGAGGGTAAACAAAAACTGTAAGTAACTAGAATATTGTAGAGTTAAAGAATGGTTCAGAAGTTTGCGATGCTAAAACCAAGCTAACCTACTTTGGAGGCACTTACCATAGCTTTTAATACGAATTAACAGTTTTCTATTGTAAGGGAAATAACTTGAATAAAAAATCTTGGCTTATGTCCATTGAAGCATTATTGCAGAGAAAAGATATACGAGTCAAAATTTAGAATGCCGATCTGAAATGACAAAAATTAGTCAAAAAAATTTTCTGAATTCACTATAGCCACATTTAAATCTGAATTATATTCAGTTTTGTGCAGTAAAATACCAGAATTGACCTATATTCCACAGATAATAAAAAATTTGCCTTCCTTATTTTCTAATAATAAAATTCGTGCAGGAGTATATCATATTATGCTATACCATTGCATGCATTTCTTTCTCCTTATAAAATTTACAAATTTGGTAATAATTGTTTTTAATTTAGTCAATAAAGCCAGCAATTCTGAGGTTACGGAGCAAGGCGATACCACTGATTCGAGTACTTGACGGGTGGAGTTCCTGAAAGGCAAATTTAAGCTCGGCATGATTCAAACTCAGAAGATAAAAGAGTCGGAATAAATACCGTGAAGTTTTTTTTTTTTTGATATCCTGATAATTCTGCCAACATTGCTAACATCACGTATTAGTTTGAATTATTATAATACACTGTTAAATCCTACAAGTTTTTTAACTTTTTACTTCCTCCGGGAAGAAGTGTTTTCTTTATTGAATCTGTTCAACAAATCCTTTCGAAAATAAATTTCTGTTAAATAAAGGCATTCATTAATATGAATTTATTTCTGTGGTTAATTATATTTCAATACATTATCACAGTTACTTCCCTTTAATACTCACGGGAGGTAAGTATTGCGGAATTATTAAAAATGTTATTCTTTCATCATCATTGTAATAGCATAACCTTAATAATAATTTCATATTGCCTGAGATATACCAACACATTATATTTCTATCATTTTTCTATTTTCGTCCAAATACAAAAACGAAATACATATATATATATTCCTGATGTGATACCGTGTATTGAAACAGTTGAAAGAAATGTATTTTTTGTTTTGTTAAATAAACACACGCACTATATATTCGTTCTTCACTCGTTTATTACTGTTCTCATTCTAACTCCTGTCTATTTTCCGGAAATCTTTCGTCACACATCTGTGAGCTCTTTAGCGATACTTTCCATCTTCGTGTGTACTCTTGCTCTCCTTATTCCATTCTCTTGTGACTGTGTGAGAATGGAATAAGCGGAAGAAGAGCACATACGAAGGTGGAAAGTGTCGCTGAAGAGGTCACAGATGAGTAGCGAAAGATTTCCAGACAATGAACATGAGTTAGAATAAGAACAGTAATAAACAAGT
>NC_068983.1:133866559-133870947 GCF_001194135.2 Octopus bimaculoides | reverse complement strand
TATATATATATATATATATATATATATATATATATATATATATATATATATATATCTTTGGGTTTTACATTTCTGTGTGTGTGTGCGTGTGCGCGTGAAGTTGGATGGTTTAATGGTTTTGGTGTTGTACTCACAATTGCAAGACCGTGGGTTTGATACCCAGACCGGGCGTTGCGTTGTGTTTTTGAGCAAAGCACTTCATTTCACGTTGCTCTGCGATCGTTTTGTCATCTGACTTGTGGAACATGGTGCACCTGTACAGGTAATGTTGATTTGATGGAGTGAGTAAGCTTATGTAAATACAAACATTTAATCACTATATACAAATCATCTGTGTTTTTGTTAAGCATGAAATTGTCGAACCCCCATACGTCGTCTAACGACGAGAGAGTCCATTATATATATATATATACGACGGGCTTCTTTCAGTATCCGTCAACCAAACCCACTCGAGGCTATATAGTAAGACACCTGCTGAAGGTTCTATGCAGTGGGTCTGAACTCGGAACCATATGGTAGGGAAACAAACTTCTTACTACACAACTACGTCTGCACACAGCTACACCTAAGTCAATTCTTTTTTTTTTATGAAATTAACTAAAATGTATGGTTTCTAGTTCGTTTTGTGTTTTCTGATTTCAGCGTGAAAGCTCTCCAAAGTTGACACCAGTAATGTATAAAGGTTTATAATTCGCTTAAGTTTCACCCATACAAAAATGTTTCCTCTGGAAAAAAAAAAATAATGAAAAGAAATAATTTAAACATAAATCATTTTTAAATATTAAAGATTTCGCCGATGGTAACAGCGAATAAAGTGACATGTGGTCAGTAATATCGTTGGAGATGTACACAAATTTACAATCCCTTGCAGATTCTGTCTTAGGTTTGTACGTTTGTATGCAAATTTCGTTCAAATTTGTATGTTTATACGCAGATTTCGTTCACTACTCTGAAAAAGACTTCATTATATCTAATCTGTTTAATGGTTCGTTAAATGTGGATGATTTTTGGCTCTTGTTCACCCTGAGAGATGTCCCACACTGACAGAACGTGGTGGCTCACCATTAATAAAATAAATACAAACATAGGAGGAAAATATTCCCTGTAGCACTAATTACACTAAAAATAATCACTAGCTGTCCTTGCCCTGCTGAAACTATGGTGCCCATTTTTTTGGCCACTTTTATAGATTTGATTTTTCTTGGGCTCTGCACTGTCGTATATCCTCTAAAAAAAAACAGTCACATATATTTACAGGAAAATAATTACACTACAGTTATTGTAAGCTGGTTGTTCGACAAAGGGTCAAAATCTCAAATGTCCTCAATGAAGTGTTCTCGTGTTTCTTAAAATGATGCAGCCAATCTTTGCTTGCACTTACATTCTCCACCCAAGATCCGAGCAGTGTCGTAGTGGAGTATGCTGACCGCATAGACCGGTCGTTTTACTTTTGATATGGGGGTAGCCAGTTTGGCGACTGCACAGAGCAGCCAAAACCCTCGTAATGCCACCAGATTCAAGTTTCTGCAGAAAAAAAAATCGACTCCTATAGTCAAATGCCAAACTCTTCCTGACTTCTTTTATAGTTTAAGTGCTACATATGCTGGAGTACGTGTTACTACATGTAATAGTGTACTTGTTATAACGGAGTTACAACATTTTCCAAGTAACCCTTTTTTATCACGTTCCAACTAGCCCCATATAATAAAGACTACAACATATGCCGTGTACACATCACAAATTAGAACAGGCAAATTATTTTCTTCCCAATTCCAGTTACTTTCTACTCAACAATCAGTACACGAAAAACATTCATTCCTAACTACAGTATTTTCTAAACAAACCGAATAATCCTAACAAATCAAAATTATACTTTAAGATGTGAAAAATACAGAAATCTTTATGTTGGCTTGAAAACTTTCTACATCAGCTTAATACCAATATGACTGAAAGGTGGTATGAGAAGCTGTCACAAGATAGCAGCATAGTCCTCAACAGATTTTTCGTTTCTTCTGAAAATGGATGATGCAATTTAACCCATGTTCCAAATAACTACTCCATCCATCCTCTCTACCCCCTCTCTCTCTCCTTCTCTATTTATTTATTTAGTTTACAATTTCTATACAGTGACAGTAACAAAACCTTGAAGTAAATGTTTCTAGCACTCATACACAATAAGCAAAATATTACAATTGTTTAGATTTCTTCTCTTTATATTACTTTTCATTTAGTATTACTGTTATATTTTTTATTTATTTATTCATGTATTTATTATTATTGTTCTTACAGCTCACACGATTGTTGGCTAAAAGCACCAACCGGCAGTGAAAATTTGATAAAAGGAAAATGCAATTACGAAACGAGTTCAAGGAAATATAATAAGAATTGAATGACTTAGCAATATTTTACAAGATGGAAACCACAGTAATTTAATTTTTCGGTTTTTTGTTTATTTTGATCGTTAATTTCATTAATTAATCTCTGTTGGTGATGATGAGTGTGGAAAAGCGGTAGTCTATTGGTATTATTTAGCTTTGACTTCAGCTTTGTTCCGTTAGGATCCCATGAAAGATATAGAAGGTGATTCAATTACACGTACTTTTTTGCCAATAAAAATGTCACTTTATGCAAAAGGAAAGTAGCTAAGCAATTTGCGATATTATCATCTTTACAGTGAATTGGTGTATACAAAAGAATCCATTCTCTTTAGTAGCGTTATAAGAAACATTTCTCAATCATTCCAATGTGTACTTAGTCCTAAATGCTTGCGTTTGTTTAGATTTGGGGACTAATAATAGATTTAGGAAAACTCCTAAAATGTAATCAATGCAGATGCTAAGGATTTATAATTTGAAGGTGTTACCATTAAAATTTTGTCACAAAACGCTGCTGTATAAAAATATATAACTGGTAATAGTCATTAAAAAATAACTCTTGCTCTCTGCAACGTATTGGCTTTATAACATAGGGACTACTAATAAACATGTAAAATATCTCTGGTGTAAGAGAAAATTATGTTGGAAACAACCTTTAAATCATTTTCCTTGAAAATAGTTTGAAGAGGGCAGCTTACATAGGGTGACGCCCGAAAAAGCATCCTGGCTTCCATAGCATAGTGTAAATACAGATATAAATTTACATACACAGAAAAGAACTGAACATTTCTTTTGCAAGTGTCATTGTATTATTTCGACCGTTTGTAACCGCTGAACTAAGACGGCACACTAGTCGACTGTTTGCTACGAAATTTTCACCGCATCCTCACCACATTAGTTGATTGTAAGATTGTATCTAGCCTTTTCTGCTAGATGACGTACTCAGTAGCGGAAAGGGATCCTTATGGTTTGACGGCCAACATTTTTTTATGTAGTGTTTTTGGTACCGAAACACTTTCAAACTTCGAATACTTGTATATTTTGTGTTATAGACCAGATAAAAAATTTTGTATTCGAAGTTATTTCATGTAAAAACCCTAACCCTAGCCCTAACTCTAAAACCCGAACCCTAACCCTAAAACCCTAAACCCTTACTAGGGAATAATGATATATTTAAACAGGGAATAACACACTTGACACCGAACAGCACTAACTGTATTCAGCTGAATAGACGTCAGTGATTGGTTGAAATTACAGAAATACGACAACTTTAACATGAAATAACTTATTAAAAAGTAATTTTTGTTAAGAAGGCTAAGAGAAAAAGATGTTTTATATGACACATTCTACCAGTATCCCAAGTTTGAAAGTGTTTCGTTAAGAAAACAAGTGTTGGCCGTCAAACCATAAAGATCCGCAGGAGGTCATGCCAACGGGTGAGGAAAAGTATCAAGTTAAAGCCAATTCATTTCACATGTATGTGTACAACAATTAAAAGTGGATGACAACATTAAACGAGTGTATTATTGTACATAGCTTCTGAATAGCAGATACCAACAGTCGAAATATAAACAAAGTCACTTGCAAACGAAAGGCTGGGTGCTTTTTCGCGCGTGTAAATTTATTTCTATATTTACACTATGCTACGGAACCCGGGCTACCTTTTCGTGCGCCACCCTGTAAAAGGACTAACAAAGTTTTTTAAAAAATACAGGTACGCGCAAGAGTGGCTGTGTGACCAACCACATGGTTCCGGGTTCATTCCCACTGCGTGGCACCTTGGCAAGTGTCTCCTACTATAGGCCGACCAAAGCCTTGTGAGTGGATTTGGTAGACGGAAACTGAAAGAAGCCTGTCGTATATATGTATATGGGATCTTGTTCAAAACGGGGGCACCAGTATTTTCTTAACGAAACACTTTGAAACTTGGGACACTGGTAGAATGTGTCATATAAAACATCTTTTCCTCTTAATCTTCTTAACAAAAAAACGTACATCGCAAGTTATTTCATG
>NC_068983.1:133860367-133864955 GCF_001194135.2 Octopus bimaculoides | reverse complement strand
ATTAACTTTTCAATTATTGCTTAATGATACTGTGCATTTTTTAAAAGAAAATTTCTATTCTATTTATTTATTTATTTATTTATTTAAATAATTCGTATTTTTCACCTCAAATTTCAGATTGACAAAACTGAGATCGTTTTCATAAGCTGAAATTTATATGAACAAAAATAATAGAAGCAGAAAGAGAAATTCGAATCGAAGGAATTTGTAAAAGCATTCTAAAATATTGTAATTGTTCATATTTCAAATTCCTCCAAGTTACTGCTAACTACAAAATCGTTTTAACACTAATACACCGGGTCCCAAGATCTGTGACAGATTCTCTGTCAGGAGCTGCAGTGTATCTTGCACTCATTTTCACATAGATAAAAGGAAAACAAAATACTAATCCATTTTCACACCCTCCCTCTGATTTACAAATTTTATTTATCAACATATTATTTTTCTTAACACAGAAACAGACACGTATTATTATATACTCTGCGCACTCGTCCAAACTCATCCTTAACTAATCTGCACGAGTTGACTACCTTCATTAGATGCAAATAAATTAAAACTGAAAGAATCCCAGATTACTCTTACGGAATTAAACAACGAGTTTCTGTGAATTAACAAGCTTTCCAACATTCACAATAGTGTGCGATGAAATTTCTTTCTTTGGAGTAGTCGTACCTCATACACTATACTAAGCCTCACTTAAACACACACATACTCATATAGGAAAGTGGCTATACACCATTAGGTGTACACCTGCTTTCCTATATTAAATTCAAAAGAACAACGAAACGCAGAACTCTGAACTATCAACACAACAATATTTATTTATGGTGAAAATAGGCAGCTTTAATCTTGGTTGCTGAGACGCCGGAATGTTGTTGTGAGCTGTCCCCAGAGTTGGAATGTTGGAGAGACAGCTTGGCATGACCACGCTCATGGCCGGCCGACCGAGAAAGAGAATGAAAAGAGCGGGAACGTTTAGATGTTGAATTCCACGCATGCGCATGGGACTCTTCCTGTGTTCCTTCCGGAACTATTCCCTGCGCATGCGTGGATGAAAACGCAGTAATGGCGACTGTATTTTGGCGCCAAATGACGTCACTACACTCACACATTGAGGCATCGAGCGTTGCCCAGGTACCAAGTTTTCTTTTTCCGTTATGTTTATAGCAAGCTTTAATATAGATCATTTTGTATTTTATGTTGTAATCCATATACAAGTTTAAAAAGGAATTTTTTTTTTTATTCTATGATGTGTGAAGCTTTTAAAACTGTTTATTGATAATTTTATTTTTGTGATTTACAAAATTATTCTCTTTATATTTAACTTTGTATGTTTTCTTGTAATTCTAATTTGATATGCAACACAAAGCAAAAGCAATTCTAACTGATGTTTTATTCCGTAAGGGTTATGGGGTGGAGAACTTTTCTTATTCTATAGACTGGCGTTCTGATGAAAGGATATCCGCTTCACACGCGCGTGAACATATAACAGAGTTAACCAGGAAAGAAACATAATTGTCAATTCAACTTCAGCAACCCTGAATGTCCTTGAGACTTGTTAATAGTCTTAGGGGGAAAGCAGCATCATTGGAAACTAAATGCGCTTGAACTGAAACGCCATATTTGATTAGAGAAATGTGTTGAACGAAAACCTCTTTTCCTTTGGTACAAACTTTCAACAAAGTAGCTTCGATTATATGGACATTAAAGGGTGCTACTTCGGCGTGTGATCGACAACCGACAACTGAAAGTAAGAACATTCATTAGTTTATACAGTTCTATATTTAAGAGATGAGGAATTATGTACATTATTTACATTTGACGGATATTTGTCCTCATCTTGTTTGTTGTTAACACAAAGTTTCGGCTGATATATCCTCCAGCCTTCATCTTGGGGGAAATTTCGAATCTGGGTTCTCATTCCTAAGGTATTTTTCGATGTTATTATTATTATTATTATTATTCAGGTCACTGCCTGGAATCGAACTCGGAATCTTGGGGTTAGTAGCCCGTGCTCTTAATCCATATACAGGTCTAAAGGGGAATTTTTTTTTATTCTATGATGTGTGAAGCTTTTAAAACTGTTTATTGGTAATTTTATTTTTGTGATTTCCAGTAGCTGTTGCCTAATGAGCCTCTCGACTGAGAATCATAGTTGGTAGTACACACTATCCAATGCCCTTGACAGCTATGGACTGTACATTATTTTCAGTGAAGATCAGTGTTTGATTGTTCGTGACAAAGGTAATCTATAGGTGTTAGTTTCCTTTTTTTTAACTCCTGCAATGCTTGATATATGTCTTCTGTAATATTGTCTTGATGATTATGCTAAAATTACTTAGAATTCGATGATGAACAGATACATAAAAGAGACTTGTCTTCTTGTTTCAAACCTCTACCAAATGTACTCTAAACTGCGTCATCGAAGAAACATCTCTGGGGAATTTTGTGATATGTTGTGCAAATATAGCAAACGATACTTTTAAGATCCTGGCACGTGATTGGACCATGGATATTGTATAGGGACTCTTTTGAAATTTAAAAAGGTAATTCAAACTCTTCATTTAACAATTAGATCTCCAAAAAATTAGTATGCGGTTTCAAATACTAAGAAAAATACGATAATTTGTATATTTTGCTTTCAGAGCATGTTTTCTATAAGTACACTTCCAGAATCTTTAACAATAACTGTGAGACAATTATATATCACACAGAATATTTAGACAGTATATTTACTGGGATACTGTCATAATTAAAATCCCTCACGAACAAAGAAGTAAAAACAAAAGTGTTTAAGTTCAAACGCAGTTTCAAATGTCATTGAAGAAAGAAAATTTGTTGTTTTATATTTAATCTAGTTTAAATTCCATAGAGATTTGAACCTCAACCGCAAGATATTCAGTTAAAGATCACGAGTGAGCCACCACAGTTTTACGTGATTGATGTATAAACCAACTAATCAACATGGAGTTGTGGCGCGATACAGCTCCTCAGATTACCTAAAATTCACTCCATTTTCACCCTATAAAAGCCGTTTGGCGCCTTACTCACTCAAGCAACTTCGAGAGACCGTTATGATCTGACGGCCCTGGACACTCGCGTTGACCACTTCAGACACTCACAGAAGGCTTAGACCAAACCATATCGGGTACTCGGACAGACCACCTTGAGCAAGAAACAACTTCGGGTACTGACACACAATGTATAACAGCTAGGTTTCTAATAGACACAGCGCGGTTCTCCCCTCCCAGTTAATGGTTATATCATCAACATCTTTCTTTTGTAATGAGCCAATGCAGTAAATCATGTCCAGCAATAAATATATAAAACTAAAAGTTCATGAGTTTGCTTTTTTATAATACCTGCTGCCAGCTAGACCACACTACGATGGTTTCCAATAATACAACACACAACCAACAAACAGCCATCACAACAATGAACTTCACAACAGTACTAAAGCATTCAGGTATTATGCTCTATGAACCTGGCTGTTAATTTGTATAAAATTCAAAATATATGCAATCATTATAAAAGCAAAATTTAACAGTTCGGTTTATAGCATAACGTATGAACATTTTAGAAATATAAACTATTTTGAATATGAAACAATGAAACAATAATTATTGTTATCTATACACAGGTGTGTGTGTCTGTGTGTGTGTGTGTGTAAAGACTCTGAACCTCATGCTAACAGGCAAGTAGATATGAAAATATTTTCGTCGAAATTTCAGACCATTTACAATTACTATTGTTCTGTTTATGACTTAACAGCAGCAGTCTATCTTCCGCATAAATAATTTATCATTATATTGTTAGGAAATGTTGTGAATGGCCACAAGATATATAAGGTACCGTATAACAGCATTTTTTATTTCTAATCAGTACCTGTTAACACCGTGTTAGATGTAAGATCCAGCAGAACAGGGACGTAATTTTATGATATTTGTTAACTGAAAGAAAGTGTTACTGTTGATGTGTAAGAACGACCGTGCGAACCCAAAAAGGAGAAATGGTGACGAATGGAAAAACAGGGCTCCTTTTATTAAACGCGTCACACGGTCGAACACAAAATTATATCAAAGATGATATATATATGTTATACTTCGATAACATCGTGAATTCGTAAATGCCAGTAAAGGAAGACGATAGAACACAACCGATAAAGATGAATAACAGTATTATTTATTGTTGCCTTATAATGTATGTCTGTGTGTGAGTGTGAATGCGACATATTAAAACATAATAAAAGACAGGCCGTCGTGTAAAGAAAAGAGTGTGTAAGTGATACATGTATGTGTATGCGTGAGATACAGCAGATAGAAAAAAGAGTCAGTAACACATATAAGAATTTGCCAGTTCTTAGAGTACACAATAGTAACAGTCTGTATGTAAGAAGTTGAGGCGTGTGTGGCAGAGCGATCACTCGTCGTGATGTTAGGGCTTCCATGCCGAACCGGGTTCTGGAATACAGATGTTCGTCGCAGGCTAGGTTCTTGTCTGTTATTTATCGTGGTGAAGATGAATCACACAAACAGAATCGAAGAGAGATGTGCCGCGGTAGTTTGGTAGCTGGTGTACGTGGAAAGTC
>NC_068983.1:133854817-133860343 GCF_001194135.2 Octopus bimaculoides | reverse complement strand
GGCGAATCTTGTAGTTCGTAGTTGAAGTGGTGTTGACGCTGGCGGCGACGATAGTGGTGGTCGTAGTGTCGTGTTGACTGGCGGCGACGATGCTGGTAGTCGTCGTTGGAGATGCTGTTGATGTCGTCGCTGGAACTGCTGCTGCTGCTCTGTGTGGTACACGGAACAGGTCTCTAAGAGACGAATTTTGCAGCTGAATTTAGGCTATTTAAAGCAAAATAGGGGCTCCAGAGAGGTATTAGAAAAACACTATCACGTGACCTTATTAGCAGCTGTGATTGGTCAGTTTGCGTTCTGGCGGGAACGGTACGAAGCAGTTGCCGCTTCAAATAATAATTAGTCATGTGATGACAGGGAAAGATGTTTTCTACTACGCCTGAACTTGAATATATTTATAACAGCGAGAGAAGATGGCTTCTTTGTATATAATGGCTATCGAGGTGTTAGTTTCACTACAGATGTATTTGTTTAGCCCCACAAGCCTGAATTGTGCATACCTATGATGAAACAGGTTCATATATCTGCAGGATTAATAAAGAAGCCAAAGCAATTCGAGGAAAGATACAAAAATAGGTTTTAGTATCCCGAATAAGTCAAACGAATTTGTAAATACTCAAAAGTTACTTATTAAACCAGAAAAGCACTCAGAGAGCGCAGACCTCCGCTAAGCAGCTCATTTCCACCCATATACACGCATGCTGAAAATCGCCCATTTTCCCAAACCAACGCCGGCAAAGACATAACCTCATTGGCCCGGGTAAAAAAAAATAACACAGCCATATGATTTTAAGAAATAAAAACCCCTTTAAAAACAGGAATCATCTGAAGCAGTTCACAACCACCAACATCACCAGCAGCATTGTCATTGCTTCCACTTCAACCATATACACCGCCATCAATGTTATCATGACGGTTACCTTGACAGTCACTTTCACCACCACAACCAGTATAACCACTGCAATACCACCATCACACAACTAACACTATCATCAACACCACTATTACCACCATCACCTCAGCATCACACATCACACCGCTCCTGTTGCCATTATAACCACCGATACTATTTTATCCTCCTCTCATACTTATCTCGACCATCGTCATCAGCAACACTGTCTCTAAACAGCAACGCCACCACAGGTTACGTGGAAACGATGTGTTTTCAAGGAAGATAATCAAAGAATGTAACATTGTAATACTTCACGTAAAGTAAATATAACAAATGAAAAATCCTTCAAGAATCCATAAAAATTCCCGGATCACTACCAAAATTTCATCATCTATTCCTTTTGTCGTTACCAACTTTTCCTGCAAGTTTCATTAAATACTGTTGACAACTTTTTGAGTTATTTTGCACACAGACGGACAAACCAACGCCGATGAAAACATAACCTCCTTCCTTGGCGGAGGTAATAATCTGTTTGACAATCTGGCAGCCAAACGGAAAAGATCCTTTCATTTCCATGCTTCAATTCAGTGATTTGTATTAAATGTGTCTTTCTAATTTTGAGGAAGCATGATGTGGGAGTAGAGAAATTCGATTGCCATTTCTAACAAATCGATCGATTTCACAGAGTAGAAGCTCTCTCATTATCTCAAGGTATCTATTTCCTGTTTTCCAAGCTGTGTCACGGTGACATTGTGAGTTGTACGAAACATTAAAATAGAGCATCCAATTAAATTGCAAATGCAAACAAATGTACCAGTCGATTGGTCGCTGGGAAAGTAGGATTGACGGAATATAGACCAATCGGTTGGTCCGTCGGTAGGTTGAGGGCCATGAAGCGAGAGGTTCAGCTAATATAATGGTCTAGGACCTTGTGCCTATAGTAGAAAAGATATAGACAGATATATCCGTCAGTGCAATCCTAGTACGGGGTTCATAGTGCTTTGTGAGTTATGGTAGTAAGGGTGCTGCGTTTACAGGGCTGTAGTGGGTGAAGGTCGCTCTCTTAGCGTATAAGCATCGTGCATTCCGTTCCGTTAGTTTACTAATTACTCTTTCCCTAGTAAGTAGAATAGACAGGGATTTTTCCGAGCACAATCCACACCTCCTAGAAAGCCAGGACAGTTCATAGCTGGTGTTGTCAGTTATCAGTTTCTACAAAGTCCGCTAGTAGCTGTGTTCTTTGGTCTGTTTTCTTTCTGTAAAGGATAAAGTCGGGGGAGGGGTTTATGTTAGCGTGCAGTGTGTAATGTGTGTGTGGGGTCTCTGTATAAGTGGGGGTACAATTTGTGTGAAGGCGTATGTGTTGGGGGTAGTAGAAGTTTATTTTGTGGGGTATCTGTCTTATAGGGATGTGTGTGTGTACATGGGTGCATTAGTGTGTGCTTTGGTCAAACTATTTTTACTGGGCCCGAGGGCATTGGTGGAAGGTTGTTTGCGGAAGGCTGAGGCAGTCATTGTGGAGCATGGTGATACGATAGACTGTACTTCCTTTCAGACGGGTAAGAATTAAACATCTCACTTCTGCTATTCAGGTAAACATCTGGGCATTGGGTACCTTTTAAAATTGCTCTCTTCCCAGCCTGGCATAATCTGCACTACTTGTAAATGAAATATGATTTGCATCTTTCTAGGATCCTCCACTATATGCTGTACTCCGTGGCACTTTCTTTCAAAGCCCAGACATGCTTGGCTAGGGTTGTGGTATTACATCTCTCTGGGATGTTGAAAGAGGACTTGTGGTTATTAAAACGGGTTCTGAAGGAGCCTTCCGTTGCCTCCACATACTTCCACATGCTCAGTTGTCCATTGGGTCCTGTTGCTGTTACTTCTGCCTTATAAACAACTGTTTCCTTATTGCATGGGGCTGTTTAGTGGACAAATTGTGTTACCCCTGCATGAGCATCCTGCTTCAGCCTTGGGTCTGGGCCTACCTACTAAAATCTTTTTACATTAGGTGACAGCTAAAGGATAATATCTCAGTGTATGTCTATTAAATATTTTGTTGAATCTATTGGTACGGAGGAAGTGTCTGTCATCATCATCATCGTTTAACGTCCGTTTTCCATGCTGGCATGGGTTGGACGGTTTGACTGAGGTCTGGAAAGCCAGCGGTTGCACCAGGCTCCAATCTGATCTGGCAATGTTTATACAGCTGGATGCCCTTCCTAACGCCAACAACCCCGAGAGTGTAGTGGGTGCTTTTTACATGCCACCAACACAGGAACCAGTCAGGCGGGCCTGGCAACGATCACGTTCGGATGGTGCTTTTTATGTGTCACCGGCACAGGAGCCAGTCTGGGGGTACTGGCATCAGTCACAATCTGTTGGTGCTTTTTACCTGCCCCACGGGCTTGGGAGCCAATCAGGCAGACCTGGCATCGACCATGTTCGGATGATGCTTTTTACGTGCCACCGGCACGGGAGTCATCCAGGGGCACCAACCCCAGCTACGATATTGGTCTTATTTGACACAACAGGTCTTCTCAAGCATATCATATTGCCCGACGCATCAGGGTATTCTTAACAGGGCCGGACATGCGTGGCTGCGATCTCACTTTAGTTGCCAGCATATCTCTAAAGGTCCCGGTCTCCTGTCATTGCCTCTGTGAGGCCCAATGTTCGAAGGTCATGCTTCACCACCTCATCTCATATCTTCCTGGTTCTACCTCTTCCACAGGTTCCTTCTACAGTTAGAGAGTGGCACTTCCTCACACAGCTTTCCTCATTCATATGTCACATGTGACCATACCAGCGCAGTCGCTTCTCTTGCACACCATATTTGATGCTTCTTATGTCCAACATTTCTCTCAGGGCGCTTACACTCTGTTATGTATGCACACTGACATTACACATCCAGCCGAGCATACTAGCTTCATTTCTTTCAAGCCTACGCATGTTCTCAGCATTCATGGCCCATGTTTCACTGCCGTGTAGCAAGGCAGTTCGCACACATGCATCATACAGTCTACCTTTCACCCTGAGCGAGAGACCCTTAGTTGCCAGCAGAAGTAGGAGCTCCCTGAACTTTGCCCAGGCTATTCTTACTCTAGTTGCTACGCTCTCAGAGTAACCGTCCCCACTACAAACTTGGTTGCCTAGGTAGCAGAAGCTATTAACTACTTCTAGTTTCTCACCCTGGTATGTGATGGAATCAGTTTTCTGTACATCTTCAGTGTTTATTGTCCCAGTGCATCTGCCACACACAAAATCTATTTTCCCGGTTAACCCTCCTTTGATATTGCTGCACCTTTTGTGTCCATAGTTTACACCGGACACATCGTATGGAGTTTCTACTCACGCCTTTTCTACAGATCGAGACGAGCCAACTACCTGAAGGTGGTTGTGTTCTGACAGCCTTCCTACTTACTAAGACTTTGATTTTTGCTAGGTTAACCTAAAAACCCTTTGATTCTAAACCTTGCTTCCACACCCTAAACTTCTGCAATGATTCCAGTTCTGGCAATGATTCGGCTATTAGAGCAAGGTCATCGGCATAGAGGAGCTCCCAGGGGCAGCCTGTCTTGAATTCTTCTGTTATTGCCTGGAGGACTACAATGAATAAGAGCGGGTTGAGGACTGATCCTTGGTGAACCCCTACTTCTACTTGGAATTCTTCACGATACTCATTGCCAACCCTCACCTTACTGACAGCATCCCTGTATGGGGCTTGTACAGCTCTTACCAGCCACTCATCTATCCCCAGTTTCTGGATTGACCACCAGATAAGGGATCGGGGTACCCTGTTAAAGGCTTTCTTCAAGTCAACAAAAGCCAAGTACAAAGGTTTATCTTTGGCTAGGTATTCCTCCTGCAGTTGCCTTACCAGAAATATAACCTCAGTGGTGCTTCTGCCTGGCATAAAACCGAACTACATCTCATCTAGGCTAACTCTCTCCCTAATTAGTTGGGCTATGACCCTCTCTGTAACTATCATCATCTGGAAGAGCTTACCTACTCTAGTCTTAACGTTTAAAGAGAATGGCGATGTAAACTTTTGGTGTGATTAGGTTCTGTTATGTAACCAATAATACCCTTGAAACTACTGGCAGCCAGAGCCTGGTTGTAGTAAGGGGCAGCAGCATAAAAAATCTCTTTGCTTGAAGACAAGCTGGAGATTCTCCTGCTGACGCCCTTAACTAGGTTCCTGAACACTATGGCTGAATGGCAGAAACCTGTGTTAATGTATGACAACTTTTCATTTGCTTTCCTAAAGGGCCTATAGGCACTTGATTCCAGGTCCAGGGTCACATCAAGGAAATCTACCATTATCAGGTTGGTCTCTATAGTTACCTTCAGTCCGAGGGAGTTCATAGTGCTTGTGAAGTCCTTTCTGTGCCTATCTAGCATGTGGCCATTAGCCCTGCTTGATATTGCCAGTGTGTTGTCCCTGTAGAGGCCAAAGCTAGTTGAAAGGAATTTCTTTTTTAGTATGTCTAGGATGAAGAAACCAACTAGGTCAGGTAAGTCCACAATGTCAAAAGCACCCATTTCCTCATGTCAAAGGAGCCCCCTGGGTTGGTGCATTTGGTCCAAAGAGACCCCTTACTGAAGAGTAGTGTTCTTCTGGCATGCATGAT
>NC_068983.1:133848415-133851083 GCF_001194135.2 Octopus bimaculoides | reverse complement strand
ATATAGGCACAGGAGTGGCTGCGTGGTAAGAAGCTTGCTTCCTAACCACATGATTCTGGGTTCAGTCTCACTGCATGACACCTTGAGTAAGTGTCTTCTACTATAGCGTCAGGCTGACCAAAGCCTTGTGAGTGTATTTGGTTGACGAAAACTGAAAGAAGCCCGTTATATATATATGTATGTACTTGTGTGTCTATGTTTCTCCCCCTGCCATTGCTTGGCAATTGATGTTGGTGTGTTTACATCTCCATAACTTATCAATTCAGCAAAAGAGACCGAAAGAATAAAATTAGGCTTAGAAAGAATAAGTCCTGGGGTCCAGTTACTAATAGTAACTGAGAACAGTGGGGAGGAGATATTTTGGAGTGGTCAAAAGTTGTTCTTGTCAAAAGATATGTTTGTATATGTATACTTATATATGTGTGTGTATATGTATGTATATATAGTTATATATAGATATATGTATATGTGTGTGTGTATATATGTGTACACCATACCACCTATAAGAACTGGAAAGGTGACCTCAAATCAATAGGCACCACATAGGTCATCTTTTAACAAGGACACAATATTGGCTACTCCAAAATATTCCATTTCTTTATTCTTGATGAACTTAACTCTCCTCTCCACTTAGTCTTATCTTTATTTTGATTTTTACTTATATATTTATTTCTAGTTTTTTTCTTTATTTCATTTACCTTTTTCTTCTTATCCTTCTCTCTTTATTCTTGTTGTTGCTGTTCTTCTTCCTCCTCTTCATCTTATTCACACATGCTTACACATTAAAAAAATTTTTCTCTTTTTTTTTTGTGTGTATATATATATATATATATATATATATATATATATATGTGCTCAGATGCAGCACAGAATTTTGTCAGTGAACAGGTCGCGGTCTCAATGCGACGAAAATATTTTGACAAATTAAATTTAAATGTTGAAGTGAATCTAACGGATTTTGTGTGTTATTTTAAATGGCTTATAAACACCTTCCACGCTGCAATTGTTTTATATATATTTGTATGTATACTAGTAAGAAAAAATCTTTTGCTATTTAAGCAACCAGTAAAACATACATTTTACAGTTTGAAAAGAGCTACTTGAAACTCATATTAGAGTAACTCACTAAACATTATTATTAAGATTAAAATAAAAAATTATCCGCCCCACCCCAGCCATCTCTACTAATTTTTTTCCAAATATATATAATACTGTACCAAGAACTTTCCTTTTATTATTCTACTATATATATATGTGTGTGTGTCCCACCACCACTGACAACCGGTGTTGACGTGTTTATATCCCTGTAACTTAGCAGTTCGGCCAAACTGACGGATAGAATAAGTACCAGACTTTAGAAAAAGTATTGGGTTCGATTCATTCTACTAAAAAATTCTCTAAGATGCCCCAGCATAGCCGCAGCCTAATGATTGAAACAAGTAAAAAATAAGAGATATACATACGTATATATCAGTAACAACGAAATACAACTGTTTGTTTCGTTTCGTTTTCCCATTCGCGATTTTCAGCTATCATTATAAACACTTAAGCGTATTGCACATGCAGTCGCATGTGCTTGCCAACAAGTGGCTTCCACTGTAAACGTTGCATCCCTTCCTTCCCTCCTCCTCTCTCCTGTTTGTTTTGTCCTCGGTCACTGTTGCCCACTCATTTCCTACATTTCTGTGTTTTTTTTTTCTATGGCGTTAATGATTCTCAACCCTTCTATCATTTCCAAAGACTATTCAACAAAAATAATATCAGTACTCCCTCGAAGATAAACTGTCATTTTTTTCTTCCCCTGTCGATGTTTCACTGGAAAATACTCCGTAGCTGTACTGTGTTATGCGGGTCGCAGAAACATTTTAATAGTGTCTCCAACTCCAAGTAAGTAACAAAAAGAAAGGTAAAAAATAAGCTTTTACTCCTATTTTAATTCCTCTGCATTGGTTGCGTTTGATGTTCAAAGTAATTGTTATTTCATATATTTGAAAGATGCTTAAATGTATTATTATTTTATTAATTTAATTGTACAACTGGGTCAAATTTCTGGTACTAGTGGGATATCTGGGTCCCGAAATATTGTCTTAACGATACAAGGGGCCCGACTTGACTTCCGAAATATAAACTTAACGATGCAAGTTTTGTGTAACATGCAGTGTTATTGTTTAATAATGTAATGATTTTAATAAAATATAAGCTATATGTTTCTCTTAAGTTTCAAAATGTTTAGAAATAAAATACGTACAGAGCAATGTTTTGTTACGGGCCGCGCAAAACTGGTAAATATGACCTGGCTATATGTGATATTAGACCCTATATCGAACTGCTCATAAAATACTTTCGTGAATCAGTGTTTAATATAATACATAGAATTGTTTGGGTTATTGATAAGTATATGTAGTGTCATGATTTACTAACAAAACAATAGGAGGTAAAGTTGTCGAACGTAAACAAAACGAAAGGTACCATATAGAAACGGCATTCTCTATTCACCCAATTTACGTTAGTGACTAATAAGATTAATTAAACTGAGTTGATTACTGGGTGGACATTGGAATTAGACACTGAGGGAAAATGGCTATAACTTTTTTATTTTTTAATTTTGGCGATTTTCGTTTTCGATAATGTGTTCTATATGTCACGGTCATGCGATTCCCCCTAAAAA
>NC_068983.1:133846505-133848405 GCF_001194135.2 Octopus bimaculoides | reverse complement strand
GGGGGGGGGGGGGGGGCGATTTTCATTTTTGACATTGTGTTCTACATGTCCAGGTCGTATGAATAGCCTTCTCGCAACTTAGATGTGAAAATGAACGGCTCACATTTATATTGAAACAGAAAAAGGATCACATGTGGAGTCCCCACCACGAAACTTGATATGCTAGAAATAACAGCTAAACGCGGACAATCCAAATCTTGCATTTACTCAGAAAGTTGAACTGCGAGTTTCACGCTTTTAACCAGAGAACATATATTCGAAAACGAACAATACAAAATTAAAAAAAAAAAACAGTACACCTGAGAAATTTTGTAGATATTCGTGGAGTCCATTCATTTGGTGTAAATATGGTAAAAATTTACCGTAGTAAATACTGTATAAACCTATGAGGTTGCCTGTGATTACTGAGACTAATCAGACTGAATTAATTAGTTTAAAGTATATTTCATAAACAATAAAAGGTGAAGGTAAAGAATACGCACACGCGGTGTTTAGGGTTAGGGTTTTTATTACGCCGAAAACGGGTGGTAAGTGTTTTCGGAAAGACTTTTTTTTTTTTAGATATTCGGGGATTTCAGTATAACGATTTGTTGGGTAATTATTTACCAAAACGTCCTGTTTGTGTCTCTATCAGGAGTATGTCGTCTCAAAAGCGTAGGCTCATGCCAACTGGTCCACCTACCTCAGCTCCTGTCTTGCCTGGTGACAAGTATAATTAGAAAATAATAGTAAATATTTTGATTCGATTTGTTCGTCTTGTATGCAGTGGCCTGGGATCGAGATTTGCTTAGCGGGTGCAAACTCAGGTCCAAAGTTTTTTTTTACAAAGAAGGCCGATTTTTTTTCAAAAGTGAAACAGTAACGTCTCTGTTTTAATGTGATTTACTTTCAGTTTTCATACTGAAACAATCATATACTTTCACTATTAATACTGAAACTATTATCTTACTTATATACATGCATATACACATATATATATTATGTAATCGTTACCAGCGTCGCCTTACTGGCACGTGAAAAAACATTCGAGCGAGGTTGTTGCCAGTGCCGCTGGACTGGCTCCTGTGCAGGTGGCACGTAAAAAAACACCATTTTGAGCGCGGACGTTGCCAGTACTGCCTGACTGGCCCTCGTGCTGGTGGCACATAAAAGCACCCACTACACTCTCGGAGTGGTTGGCGTTAGGAAGGGCATCCAGCTGTAGAAACTCTGCCACATCAGATTGGAGCCTGGTGCAGCCATCTGGTTCGCCAGTCCCCAGTCAAATCGTCCAACCCATGCTAGCATGGAAAGCGGACGTTAAACGATGATGGTGATGATATATATATATGCATGTATATACATCTGCATATATGTATGTGTATATATATATAGATGTATATGCATACATGCATCTGCACTTATGTATGTATATATATATATATAGAGAGAGAGATAGATATGTATAGATATATAGGTATACATGCATATGTATAGATGTATATGTATATATATATGTAGATATATTTATATATGTATATATATTTATATATATGTAGATATATATATATATTTATATATATATATATATATATGTATATATATTTATATATGTATATATATATGTATATGTATATGTGTGTGTGTGTACCCCCACCATCACTTGACAGCCGATGTTGCTGTGTTTACATCCTTGTAACTTAGCCGTTTGCAAAACACTCTGATAGAAGAAGTACTAGGTTTACAAAGAATAAATGATGGTGTCGAGTTCTTCGACTAAAGTGGGTGCTCCAGCGTGCCTGCAGTCACATGACTGAAACAAGTAAAGCAATAAAAAACTATGCCATTTTAATTCCGAGCAACGCCGGGTGTCTCTGCTAGTACATTGCTAAAGATAAGTTTAACACATTAAATTAATGCA
>NC_068983.1:133845583-133846405 GCF_001194135.2 Octopus bimaculoides | reverse complement strand
ATATAGTTAAGTAATATCATGAATGAGCTGCACCTTCATTAAAAACAAAATGATCACAGGAATTAATAACACTTATCAAGGGTGAGGGAGACAACCCTAAAATTTAATCCATTTTCCTTGTTATTAATGGAAGGGTTGTGAGGGTTGAATCCTCAGGCATCTCTTTTGCAGGGTCCTATCAAAAGCATCCATCAGACTTTCCAGCTGGATTCTCAAGCGCCAACTGTGACTATGGATATTATTCAGCCATATCATCCTTGGTCTATTCCTAGGGCTCCTGCCTGTTGGTGCTTGAAAGAATCTGTCTTGCAACTCTTACCTGCGACATTCAAATCACATGTCTGTGGTACCAGTGTTACAGCCTCTTAGTACAGAGAAATAGCAGCTCGACTTGGAGAGACTTTCTGATCTCTGAGCTATACACCTTATCGAGTAACATTACTTTTGAGATCCTTTGGAAGAGCCCCATTTCCTCCGTTTATATTCACAATTGTACTTTTTCGGTCATTACCCAATATTTATGACCACAAAAAATCGAATTTTTTTTTAACCAATCTCTCATCTTCTGGTGATCGAATGTTGGAGCTGGTACATTATTGTACCAGTATCAGCAATTCTAGCATCCAATTCCGCCTTCTTCTCCCCATCACTCCGAAATTCAAATTGATTATAAATTGAATGTGAACATGCAGTAAAAAGGAGTTTGATCTATGGTAGGTAGAGGGACAAATATGGAAGGTTTTGGTTTTGGCATCCTCAGCCTAATTTTATTCACAGACTGGAAACATTCACTCATTAAGCAATTTAAATTAATGACATGAA
>NC_068983.1:133834687-133843504 GCF_001194135.2 Octopus bimaculoides | reverse complement strand
TTGAAAAAATAAGTTATTGGAAATATTTATTCGTTTTGTAAACAATACTTTACATTTATTTGACAATAGTTACCACGTAGACCAAGCTATGAAAATAACCAAAGTAGTATATAAAGAAAATAACACGATATCATAACATTCTGGTTAAGTTTAAAAAAAAACTATTAAAGATAATTTAGTAAAATAAGGATAGACGTTTAATTAACGCTTAAAGTAATTACCTTAAGTGGCTGTATGTTATTGTTCTCCGAAAACAGCGACAAGGTTTGTACGAAATTTGAAATTCGTACTATGTTGACGTCACTGTCAACGAACCAATCAGATGATAATTGACATATGCAGAGGTTGTGAAATAGGTTGCTCTTATCTATTCCTGACGAAATGAACTTATGATCAAAAGCATTCCATCTGTGACCATCACCTCTTTTCTACATCAAGATCTACAATGCTGTGCAAGGTTTTCTTCCCCCTTGTTGAATGACTGGTATAAGCCGAGCGACTTTACAGAGACTCGTGTTGGTTCGCGTCACTTCGTGGAGAGAAGATCGTGACATGGAGAAGAAAAGTTCTCAGCCAGAAACTTTAGACTTCGTCTCTTCTCGTGGCATACGAAACTGTCTTTTACTGACGCAGATCTCCAGTTGCTATTTTTTGGATTCTATTTATTTATTTATTTTTTACTTCGCTGACAAGTGTCAGAGAATAACTGAAGATTACTTCGCGATTTCGTATTGAGAGGCAGGGGAGGTCGATTGGACTTGTTCGTCATCTTACGCAACTCGGCCAAAATTTTGAGTGAGATTTGGTGGAAGAAAATTGTTTGGAGATTCGTTGAAAGACAGTTCTTGTTCTTGGTTGGGGTACTTTTGGATCTATTTTAAAACGGGGGCCACAGTTTTCATTAATGTTTTACGTAGTGTTTTTGGTACCGAAAGACTTTCAAACTTCGTATACTTATCTATTATCGAAATAAGACAATTTTTTACATGAAATAAATTCGAATACAAAAATTTTTTTCTGTTCTATAACACAAAATAGATAAGTATACGAAGTTTGAAAGTCTTTCGGTACCAAAATCACTACATAAAACATAAATGAAAACTGGTGCCCCCGTTTTGAACAAGATCCGAAATGGACCTCAATCTACCAAATGCTGGATAGTTATATAATAATAATAATAACAACAATAATAATAATAAATGCCCGGATGCAGTACTAGGCAGTGGCTCTCATGGCTTCTGATCTTAATTGATTAGAAGTGTTATCATGAACATTTTTTGGTCTTGGTATAAAAAGTTGGACTACAGCAAATATTCTGCTGAATACCACAATTTGCTTGTCAGTTGTTTGACCTTAACCAGTTGAGCATATCCCTTAGCAGCTGACGATATGTGCATCTCTGATCACGAGCAGAAGTAGTGGGGAGCATCATAGCCATGTGTTGAGAGGAATTCTTTGGGGTTTGAATAATTCACCTTTGGAAACATGTGTGTTTTGCTCAACATCCTTAAACAAACCTTGTTCACAGACCTTTTGAGTGAGATGGGCTACGCGACCCCAAAACATACTATCTACTCCAATTATGAAGAAAATAGAGGATGAAACCAATAAACTGTCTACAGTCTGTTTACTCTATGTGAAAGGCCTCCGAAAAGATACAAAAACTATGCGGCCTATATGACATCAGGGCAGTATTCAAGAGTAATGCAACACTTTGTAAATATCTCCTTCGGGTAAAACCACCAATAGAAGAGAATATGACCAAAAACTGCGTGTACACTATCCCATGCAACTGTGGTAAGGCTATACAAAGGAGAAACATGTTGTCCCCTCAAAATAAGGGTAGATGAACATCGCAAAGCTATGACACGAGGCGATATTGATAAATCGGAAAAATGGAGACCATCTTCCCCTGTGAGATGAAGTTAAAATGATAGACAGAGAACACCACTGGAAAATACGAAAACTAAGAGAAGCAGCACGTATGCTAAGACACAACAACCTCCTATGCAGATATGAATAGCATAATAATAACATCGAAAAAATACCATAAGAATGAGAATCTAGGTTCGAAATTTCCCCACGACACCTGATGAAGGCTGGAGGGTGAGAACAAATATTCGTCAAATGTAAATAATTGATTTAACATATTAAATATATAAAATTTGATTTAACATATAGTTCAGAGGACTATATGTTAAATTTGTCTGGAGAATGTTCCCATTGACAAATATATAAGCTGGAAAATTAATATTTTTAAAATATATATTTGAAATATGAAAAAACTGCGAAAAAAAGAAAAAAGATACTAAAGTTGTCACTGTAATTTTAGTTTTCCCATGAATAGTACCTAACAAGATTTTATTAAATTTCGTATATTAAATTTATTTAGCCTTGAAATGGTTAAACATTTATTTTGAAATCCTGTACTTAATTAAGAAGGTAACTATTTTCCGGTAACACCGCTGTACATTATTTCATACAAACTTTCACGTTTTGTATTTTCTGGCGATTATTTGTTATGACAAAACGAAAATATTCTGCGACTGTAGTAACCGAAAGTTCCAAAGTACGTATCTTTTGTATTTCTCATATTTATAAATTTAATTCTGCCATATGCTATGAAAATATTTAAAGTTGTTATCTCTCTGTTTTGATGTTTTCGCCCTTCCACATTCCACGTGGTTAATTCACATCATTTGAAAATTTTGCAATACAGTCGTCTTCATGTTAATCTTTTTTGTTTTGGTTACAGAATATCAAGGCAGCCGATTAATATTTTTAAAAGAAAACTGTTAATATTCCCTGCTTATTTTTCAACAGTTGATTATTTTAGTTAAGAAAGTATTTTTCAAGTATTCAGGTTGCATAACAAAATATTTCCTGCAAAACAATGTTTCCGAAAAGTTTTTACTAAAACATAACTTTCAACTTTAGTAACGCAAACTTTGTACTTCTCCAGAAACTCATGACGATGAAGACTTCATTTATTCTGTTCAAATAATTTCGTCACCCTGTTGAAGTGCTTACCCGAAGTGGCCTTCCTTGATTAACTACAAACTATATCTAATGCAGAAGGCTTCGCGATCATATTTCCTGCATAGATTCTTAAAACGTTGGAAATGGTAAGCAGGAAATAGAGCACCTGAAGTATTTTCATCTCAACCGACAGAGAATATAATTCGATTCGGATAACATAAATCTATTTATATTTTACATTTTTTTGTAACTATATTCAACACGCCCTTATTTAAGATCTTATTGTGTGATTTTAGACAAATTAGCCTGCTATTCCTAGCAAGGTGAGCGACTGCATAGAAACTATTGGTGGCGGTCGTAGTAAGCTGGTGGTACCTGTGTCGATGTTGAAGGTAATGATACTGGTGGTGTGTTCTAACTTCTCTATCATCTCACCTAATACCTTATCACAGCAAGTGTTGTCACCTCATTCATCGCATCAAGATCGTCTGCCTGCCATATGTGACAGTTCTTTATGTGATTCTCTGAAAATTTTTACACATTGTTGTGAAATGGAATCGAATCAGCAATACTCTTTAATTTCCATTGCCCTATAAAGGGCATTGGTATCCCATAATCCCCCATCTCCACATAATTACATAACCAGCAAGGACTAAAATCCCATTTTAGCATCTTAATGACTAAAATTTTTCTGAAAAAAATAGAAATGAGATGATCATGATAACCTTTTTTTCCTTTTGAAATTATTCTTCTTTTTTTTTTCAATTACAGCAAAACTTGGAACAAGTAGGGAGTACGAAAAAGATTTGTGGTGACAAAAATGTAATACCTCCAACAGCTGAAGAAATGAAAGAATATAAAGAAATTGAAAATCTTCAACATTCTTCTCTTTTCCGAATGCAGGCAAGTTATGTTTTATTTTAGATGAAACAAATCTTCTATAAGTTAGTCTGTAGAGTGGAGACCAGTCTCCATGATCATTGCTGGTACTCCCAGATTGGTGGGAGATGTTTGGAGAACAAAGTGAAAAGTTGGGGTAATTCTACAGAGTTGCATTTCTGAGGTGTAAGGTCTTGGGTTAGCAGATTTGAGCAGACCAGGAAGTGTCACACATGACAATAAGAGGTAAGTCTGAGTGAAAAAGGTATGTAGCAGGTTCAGAAGCAGTGGCAGAGAGAAAAAAAGAGAGGAAAACAATGTCTCAAGAATTAGTGGTTGAAGTATGTTGGTGCCAATCAGTTAAATTTAGTTTACTATATTGCATACTATGTCAGTAGCGCTGTTTCAAATGTGAAATATTCTGTGAGTTTGTATTCTAAGTTTCTTGTCTATTGTTCTCTCTTTTATAACTCTCACCCTAATAAATGTTTCTATCATCATACTCTTAGTCCCTTCACCCACTCACTCTGGTTCTTATACTCTTCTATTCACCTTCTTGATCACATCACTAATATAGATGGATGAGTACAATAAAGCAATGTGCATTTGGTAGGTGATGATGAGCTGGTTCAGTAAAGTCTCTTGTTTATGGATCTAGAGAAAGCTGTTGGGAGTGGGGGTCAGAGTGAAGTAGATAGTGTTTGATGAGGCAATAAGAAATGTAGGTAAACAAATGATGATGAGATGGGAGTCCTGGAGGAGTAAATGATAATTATGATGAAAACAGGTGAAAAATATGCAGATCCAGGGCAGGGTCATTCATATAATTTAGATGGAGAATAATTATTTTTTGACATTTTCAATACAATCAAAATAATACAGTTTCATTTATCAAAAGCCACTTCAAGCTATCATTTTCTAAACTAGATCCTGACTTTAAGACTAAAGGTCCATGTGTATGTGTAAAAGATTCATTCCAATGAAAAGAAAGCATATTTGTTAATCAGCTTTTGTTTGAAAAATGGAAATGAATATTTTAAATTGAGAACAGTCATTGATACTAAGTGATGTTGGTTTCTTTTTAAAGATTAAAGAGCTTTTGTCAGAGGTAAAAGTGAGTTTTGCGAAGAGAATGAAAATAGAGAAAAGTGTACAGAAACTTGTCGATGTCTTACAGAACTTACCTAAAGGTGAAAGCTACCAGGTAAGTTATTCTTTTATCCAAGTGTTTATTGTTTGATTTGCAAGATTTTAAAGTTAGTCACATTTCTGATATCAAAGATATTGTAATCATGATGCTGGTTTTAAGAAACGCTTCATAAAATAAACTGTAAGAGGGAAACTAAAGGTCATTGTATATATTTATTCTGTTCTATAGTAATGCATAAATAACATTTGGTTTCAGGGTTAGAGTTGTTGTTGACACTATTTATTGTCACAAATGATATAAGGAAGGATATTCCTTTTATATTTACAAGATGCAGGTATGCCTGTTTAGTAAGATGTCAACTATGTGGTTTCAGGTTCAGTTCCTGGGTTGACCAATCCCTTATGAGTAACTTTGGTAGGTAGTGCTGGTACAAAGCCTACTGTATGCATGTGTGTGTGTGTGTATGCCTGTGTGAATGATCACACTAGTAAGAGTGGGGCTTGTTTTGTTCAGTTTGGGAAAACTAGAAAAAGGGATAGAATACAATAAGTGTAGTAAGTCCTGAACTTAAGGCCATGTGGTTAGTTGTTCAGCACTTTATCCTCACAGCCATTGTGCTTTTGTACACTCTATACAAATTATTTTCCAAAATGAGAAAAATATTTTCTTTTTTTCCAGTTAAATGATCAAGAATGGGTTCAGAAACATGGTCTTTCAGTTCCTTTGGTACAGAAACCCTCTACAGTTGAAGGGACATTCTGCTTTCACCCACCATCATCAGTCAATATTATTGGTAGTTTCCCATTAGACACCTGTCTTAAACTAGGGCTCCATGTTGACATTGCTGTGAAGATTCCAAAGGTAGGTATTAATATGAAATATTTTGTGGATTCAGTTTAAGATATATCAATATTTCATCTTAGAAATCAACATGAACCCATAAGGTGTCAACCCACTGAATATTGTTGTAATTAAATATGATCTTTAAATTAATGTTGGTCATATCTTATTATATCTTATTCTCTTGTGGCCCTTTGCATTAATGTCACTGGTAATCATAGTTTCTCATTGTGCATGCTCATGATGAACTGTCCTATACCATATTCACAATATACAGTATTCATAGCAACAGTTTCAATGGTTGCTATACCATTAATTCTTGTGCTAATATGATTATTAAAGTTCAGAATCAAACTCACACACAAGCAGTCACTTCATATTCAGAACACTTTTGTTGTGTGATGTGACCTTGCCAAAGTTGATCTCATACTTGACGTGTGTAAAGTTTCGGATATATACATTTTGGACTCATCTTATAGATTCCCAGTATTACCTTTACAGACTCCCAGGAATCTGTGAATTCCAGACTGGGAGTCACTCGTTTAAGCTATTAAAGAATAATAGGAAAAATAATCAACTAATTTCTTTTTTGTGTCAACAAGAAGCCATTTCTGTGTTTTCTCTTTTTTATTTAACTCTGATTTAGAATTCGTTTTTATCACATACAAGATACAAGGATTAAAGAAGATAAATTATTTGCTATAAATTTCAATCAAAATAGATTTGTAGATCCTGAGTAGTTGCTAATCTGAGTCTGACTGGATTTAATTCCCAGTCGGATTGTTTTTTTAAGAACTGATCTTCTATTATTGAAGGCCATCTTGCAGAAAGTAAGTCTATGAACTAATCTACTTCAATGTATAAGATAATTAGTTCAATATATTACAAAAGACCATTTTGTTTTGTTTTTAAGAAATTCTTTGATACTAGAGACTTCCTGAACCAGCGGTATATCCGTAAGAGAGCTCTGTATTTGGTGGCTTTGGCTGCACACCTGAAAAATGAAGCATTTGTTGAAGAGTTGAGCTTCACTTACCATCATGGTGATCCTTATAAACCAATACTTATAGCTGTTCTTCGAGGTAAGATGATCTGTGTTTGATAATGTTTCTTTCAAAAATTCATTTGTCTATTCTATTTTATTTTAATCTCTTTTTGTGAATTACAATTTAATGTGACCAGATCAACATGCAAGTTCTTGATAAGTAATGGATAAAAAATATATTTCTTGTTAAGACATTTGGAAATTTTAGATCATTGTGTGTGAGATGTATTTTGTTCTATTATTGGCAAATATGAATGTTTTTTTGGAGACTTTGCTAAATAAATATATTTATTTGTCCTTGACCATGTTTCTTTTTCTGCAGATTTTGAGCTACAGATATTTTAAACCCTAATTAGTTATAATGATTGTTTGTAATTGGAACAAGTTTGTTAGCTTATCGAACCATGTTTGTATCAGAACTAATTTTGTTTTAATCCTGAGAATTTCTTACACCTCTAATTTCCAATATTCAGTGTTTTTGTGTTATGTTTAATAAATGTATTGTAATTTTATGTCAATTATAGTTTATATCAAGATAATTATATTTCACATCAGCTTAATAATTTTTATGTAATTTAAAATAATATTTATTGATTTAGGTAAATCAATAATGTATTATGAAGTAGTTGCCTATTGTATTTCTTTCTTTCTTTAAGGAAAGAGTAATTAATCTTGATGTTATAAATTAATGTCTACTGATCCTGGTGTTAGTTTCATGTTTTTTTTCTCAAAACTATGCTAATTTATTCTTGCTATTCTCTTATATTGATCATTGCCTATAAGGTTATGCGAACTCTTTAATGGAGTTGTTCTGTCCTTATCCTCTATATTGCTCTTTCATAAATAATTTGGCGGTGCATCAGCATGGCTGCAGCTCTGAGCTGGAACTACAGAAAAAAAAAATAGACCTTAATTCTTCTAACTTCTGTTTCAGATGCCAAAGATAGTTGTGAGGTTCACATTCATCCAGTGACCACTTATTTTAAACATTCACGATTTTCTCACAACAAGTGCAATGTGCGACAGGCTTGGTTTTATTCAGGAACTGATGTCGAGGTCAAGGGTAAGAACTCTTTTCCTTTATTTCTATCTCTCTTTATTTACATTAAATTTTAAATCTTGTATTGAAGATAATCTTTAATTGTTGATTTGGTATATCATCATCATCATCATCATTTAATGTCCATCTTCAATGCTTCTATGTATTATATATTTCAGATGATGATGAAAATCTATTGCTCCCAACACCCTACTACAACATGTCTATTTTAAAAGATCTGTTGATCACAGAAAATCAAAATTTACTCAAAGAATCTCTGTGTGTTGACAGTGGTCAGCTAAAAGATGGAATTATTCTTTTAAAAGTTTGGCTCCATCAAAGAGACTTGAATACAGTGAGTATACATATATATTTGTATTGCTTTGTTTTGTTTCCTATGATAAAACATAGTTATTAAACTATTGCTAGTTGGTACAAAATCTAAGTGCCCAAAGCCAAAACCTGAATATTCTATTCAGAGCGAGAAATACTTTATATTGTGAATAATTATTAACTAACAGGTGCAGGTGTGGCTGTGTGGTAAGTAGCTTACTTACTTACCAATCACATGGTTCCAGGTTCATTCCCACTGCGTGGCACCTTGGGCAAGTGTCTTCTACTATAGCCTCGGGCCGGCCGACCAAAGCCTTGTGAGTGGATTTGGTAGACAGAAACTGAAAGAAGCCTGTCGTATCATCATCATCATCATCATCATCGTTTAACGTCCGCTTTCCATGCTAGCATGGGTTGGACGATTTGACTGAAGACTGGTGAAACCGGATGGCAACACCAGGCTCCAGTCTGATTTGGCAGAGTTTCTACAGCTGGATGCCCTTCCTAACGCCAACCACTCAGAGAGTGTAGTGGGTGCTTTTACGTGTCACC
>NC_068983.1:133832666-133833924 GCF_001194135.2 Octopus bimaculoides | reverse complement strand
AGATAGAAGTTGTTTCCTGTTTGTTTACAGTCTTTATTGCACCTGAACATCTGCCACAAACAAAAACTAACTTGCTAGTTATATATATATATATATATGTATGTATGTATTTGTGTGTCTGTGTTTGTCCCCCTAACATCGCTTGACAACCGATGCTGGTGTGTGTATGTCCCCGTAACTTAGCGGTTCGGCAAAAGAGACCGATAGAATAAGTACTAGGCTTACAAAGAATAAGTCCTGGAGTCGATTTGCTCGACTAAAAGGCGGTGCTCCAGCATGGCCACAGTCAAATGACTGAAACAAGTAAAAGAGTAAAGAGTAACCCTATAAGCATTTCACAAAGTGTAATAGACCATCTTGTCATGAAGAAAAGTTTTAACATTTCAGGCAGAGGCCTTTCCCTTTGAAAAAGCATAAGTTTGTTCTCAGAATTAGAGTAATTGTCAGCAATAGAAGGGTTACATGACTGATGTTGAGGTGAAGGACAAGGTACACTCACTCCATTATTTGCATTTATAATTCTTATATTCCTTTGCAGGGTTATGGTGCTGTGTCTGGTTTTATAATTTCAATGTATGTAGCCTACCTTCTTAAGCTGAAGAGATTGAATAAATTAATGAGTAGCTATCAAGTGTTCCGCACAACCCTGTACAACCTTGGTAAGTTTTTGCTTTGTTTATTCTATACTCTTATTGTTGCTACCATTGAATATTAGTTATTGAGTCATAAATTTATGTAAAAGCAGATTTATTGATGATGGGAAAGTGATGTTGTGGTTGTCATAATTTATAATGATATTTTTTATAATGAAGCAATCATTAGTGTTATAATGTGGCACATAAGATGAACAAAGAGAATGCAGTGATTTCACTTGAAACTTTGACTTTTCAGGGTTTTTTTTTATGCTTACACCTTTTACTTGTGTGTGTGTGTGTGTGTATATATATATTTATATATATAACAGACATATAATCGGATGTTAAATGATGATGATGATTTATATCTTTTACCAGTGTGTCTATATATATATATATATATATATATATATAGTTTCTTATTTCTTATTTCTTGACTGCCCACAAGGGGCTACACACAGAGGGGACAAACAAGGACAAACAGATTAAGTTGATTATATCGACCCCAGTGCGTAACTGGTACTTATTTAATCGACCCCGAAAGGATGAAAGGCAAAGTCGACCTCGGCGGAATTTGAACTCAAAGTGTAGTGGCAGACGAAATACCGCTGAGCATTTCGCCC
>NC_068983.1:133819580-133832496 GCF_001194135.2 Octopus bimaculoides | reverse complement strand
ATTTCGCCCGGCATGCTAACATTCCTGGCAGCTCGCCGCCTATATATATATATATAGATATATATATATATATATATATATATATAGTTTCTGTTTACCAAATCCACTCACAAGGGTTTGGTTGGCCAGGGGCTGTAGTAGAAGACATTTGACCAAAGTTCCACTTACAGGGCTGAATCTAAAATCTCTTGCTACACAACCATGCCTGTGCCTAATATATGCACACACATTCCACTGTTTTGAATGGATGTGCCATCTTCTATTGTAAATCTTAACTACAATAGTATGCTGGTACATTGTAACATTACTCTGAGACATTAAAACTGCAACATGCCCGTTCACAGGAATCTAAACCACATATCTATCACTTGCAGGTTCAAGCCTCACCATTGAGCCTGTTTTTATTTTCTGTTTGAATTGGTATTTATATCTAATATCATTTACAGTTAAAATTCTCTAAGTTACTTCAACTGCTCAAGATTTTGTCCAAAATCACTCTTTACAAATGTCTTACCAATTTTAAAAGGAATACGTTGTGTTTAATGAATTTCCTTTTGGTCAGCATTTCCTCAATAAACACTGAAGGGTTCTGGGTAGAATAAGCTATCAGCTGATTCTGTTATATGTGTGCTTGTAACCCTTTAGCATTCAGGTTTTTTGCTAAAAGTAATGCTTATTTACTCTTTTACTTGTTTCAGTCATTTGACTGTGGCCATGCTGGAGCACCGCCTTTAGTTGAGAAAATCGACCCCAGAACTTATTCTTTATAAGCCTAGTACTTATTCTATCGCTCTCTCGGTTGTCAAGCGATGGTAGAGGGACAATCACAGACACACAAACACACATACATACATATATATATATATATATATACGACAGGCTTCTTTCAGTTTCTGTCTACCAAATCCACTCACAAGGCTTTGGTTGGCCCGAGGCTATAGTAGAAGACACTTGTCCAAGGTGCCACGTAGTGGGACTGAACCCGGAACCATGTGGTTCGTAAGCAAGCTACTTACCACATAGCCACTCCTGCGCCTATTCACATTGTTTTGAATTAATCACGAATTATCTTACAGCTTAAAAATTTCTATGATGAGATACTTTATTTTTAGGTTGATATTGTAGTGTAGGTGTGGGAGGCTGGATCTGGATAATATTTGGGAGAATATTTGGGCTGGGTACGACCAGTTTAAATGCTAAAGGGTTGTGTTATATTGATTTACATTCTCAGTAATAATGGATGGATGGGTGGGGTGGCCTTAGTTATATTCAAATGTTTAACTTCTTTTAAAAATTGGTTTCTGCTGTTTCTTTAACTTCACTTACTAGCTTAGAGAAATCTTTTTATTTAGAAAAGCTGGAAATTTTGTTGAATTTGGACTGATTAGATTTAGTAGTGATATATAATTTTCTTTTTTGTTGTTTCTCCTCCAGCAAACAGTGACTGGGTTAAAGATGGTATCAGCTTCTACAATCACGAATCACAAGAAAATGCACCAACTTTAGACAGTTTTATAGAAGCTTTTGATGTAACTTTTGTAGACTCCACTGGATTTCTTAATTTTACAGCTGCTTTATCATCTTATACATTTTTGGAAGTAAGGCATTTCTTTTTGCATTTTACATAGTCTCTGTAATGCATCATGTGTTTTTGTTGGAGGGCAGTTACTACAAATGAGAGTTGACTTGAACAGTGATGTACAATCTAGTATAGAAAGTGAAAGTAGATGTGAGAGGCAGAAATCTGATTATGATACAATGCTCCATGGTTTTGAATTTGACACCTCAGAGTATTTAGAACCTGTTCAAATCTTGCTGTTTCATTGTGTTGAGTCCCAGTTAAACCTTTCCTGAATATATTTCTCACAAAGCACATTGCCCGTAAGTTTCAATTAATTTTGGAAGTAATGAAGAAAGATAGTTGAAGCTTTTGATAAAATAACTAACTTGGCCATTGTTAAACTAGTCTTTGTAAACTAATTTAACATAAAATTATGGAAGGAAGCAGAATACAACCTGAAAATATATTGGATCTGAGTGTGTGTGTGGTTTGTATTTGTATTGGCTGAATTGACTATTCTTAACTTGTCATTGACTTTCAATTTGTGTCCCTCCAGTTGCAACATGAAGCTTCTATGACTCTTGAAATATTGGATTCTCAAAATAGAGATTGTTTCCATACTATTTTCATTCAAAAAATTCCATTTTGCATGCGGTATGACCAGATATTTCAGTAAGTTACCTTTTTTTTGTTTGTTATATTTAATTTTATCTTACTATTCATTATCTACACTGTTATTTGATTGGTAATATTTTAAAATCATTTTATGCAATTCGTAATTTTTAAACAATAACATAAAATTTGTTGAAGGATTAAAGACTACAGGTTTTAATTTTAGTAACTACAAAAATGGGAAATCTGGGAAATATAAAAGTATCATCTGGTAGGGACTGAACCTCTGGCTTCTAGCTTCCTTGGTGCATTACCGAAGCAAAACCAATTAACATAGTGTCTCCCTCTCTGTAATTTGTCAATGTATTCTAAGATCAAATATTTCTAATTTGGTCTGTAATGAAAATCTTATTGATCAAACTATCAGATGTCCTCATACACAGCTGGTCACAATGCATTTCCATTCTTCCCTTCTTTGCATTGTTCTCTTTTATTTGGACCTGAATCGTTTGACTGTCATTCTCTCATCTTTTTGAAGGTTGTCTGAGAGGTCTCTGCTCATCTCTTGGATACCTCTTGACAACTGCTTGGGTTGACCTGTTACCTCAGCAAAACTTGTATTTTCAGCATTTTGCAATCACATCATTCACCCCATTCTTGAATTACCTAGTTTCGTATATACTCCTTTGATGTTATTCCTAGCTTCGGTTTTTCCACAGCCCTCTTGTGTCATAACCAATCACTGTTCTTTCTTTGTAGTAGCCCATGTTTCACTTGCTTTTAAGGGTGCAGGCAAATTGCTGCTATTGAAGAGTTTGACATGCAGGATCTTGTCCGAGTTGTTTTTTGAACAAATCTTTAATCAGATTAAGCACCTTCCACCCTCTACCTTCTCCAATCTATGCATCATTAGTCATCCCCCACTTCTTATCTACCATTCCCTACATCCACTCTTCAACATTATCTTATCTTTACAGTTGTTTCTTACATCCCCTCTCCTCTTGCTCCCCCACATACTCTTGCACCCACACTCCTCACTTCTGCTCACATTGTACCTTAGGGATCCACCCAAAGACATTACTATTATTTTTGTAGCTCCTACTGATCATTCTCCCCACCCTCCTTTGAAGTGTAACCATGTAACTCTTCTACTTCAAGATACCTACTTTGCTTTCTCTCATATTTTAATCCTTCATCTCTTAGCATAAAACTGCCTCCACACCCCACGTTATTATAGTTTTGTGAACTGCATGCTGACCTCACTAGTACTGGTGGAATGTAAAAAGCACCCACTACTTGCTGTAAAATGGTTGGCATTAGGAAGAACATCCTACTGTAGAAACCATGCCACTAGAGCACAATGCAGTCTTTGAGCCCATTGGATCCTGACAAACTGTCTAACTCGTATGAACATGAAACATGCACATTAAATGATGATGATGATGGTATACAAGGCATAAGCAACCTTTTTCAAGAAATAGATTGCATCAGACAAAGCGGACTACACCAAAAAAAAAAAAAAAAAAAAATCCAAGGAACTATCTCATTAGTGTGCAATTCAGAAAGTCCTTCAGGCTGTAGTTTGCCCGTGACTGATAGATGTTTGTGTGTATATTGTATTTTGTATTCACATTGACACTGAAGTTCACAGTGTGAAAATACTTTACTAGTGTTTATATGGTGTATCTACCTACTTAACTAAGTATCTATCTACCATTCTCTTTTCTTTGCTTGCTAGGTTTATATTTCTTAATAGTGCCAGTTATTCATCTCTGCCCCAGCTGGTGGACATCTGAGTAACCATTAAAATTTTACCATCTGATAAATACTTGAATTGGTGTGACACTTAATATCTTTATGCATTCAGCTAAAATAAATAAATACCATCTCTCAATATGTATAAATAAATAAATAAATACCACCTCTCAATATGTATATATATATATATATATATATATACACATATACACTACTCTTCAGTTTGTAACACTAATCTAAATGAGTTTGTGTTTGTAATTATTTATTTGCAGTATCACTGATATGAATGCACTGAAAGAATTATCTACAAAACCAAAATTTTCCCAGAAAAATCTAGACTTTGGTGGGTCTTGTGTTCTAGCAGTTCTTCCAAATCTAATGAACTTCATTCATAAAATTCTATCCAAACGAGTGAGGCATCTCCAAATGAAACCTATAGTTACCTCTAAGGTAAGGTCATTCTCATGATTTTCTTTAGTTCATTTTTTTTTTATTCATAGGAATGGTGCAACTTTATTACAGAATTTATTATAGAATTTGACGGTGACAAATGTTACTGTTGATAACTGCTACATATTTAACTACTCTAAATGTCAGTATTGCAGTCATTATTTTTTTGCTGAAAACAGCTGCATCAAGAAGTGTCAATCTCTAATTGTGGAGGGAATGTGTGGATAGGGTAGATCCAGAAACGTGTGATGAAGTGGTGAGAAAGGATCTTCAGATTTTGGGCCTCACAGAGGGGATGACAAGGGACCGAGACTTCTGGTGGTTTGCTGTGCTTGAGAAGATGCATCAGGCTAAGTAAAATCATGGTTGTCCTTGCATACAGGCATGTCCCTTGCATCCCTCTTCAGTTGAGCAATCCTAATCTTGCAGGCTTGTGGGTGCTGGTGCCATGTAAAGGCACCCGTGCTAATGCTGCATAAAAGCCCCCATGCCAGTGCTGTGTAAAAGCACCCAATATGCTCTGTAAAATGGTTGGCATTAGAAAGGGCATCCGACTGTAGAAACCATGCCAAAACAGACAAGGAACCTGGACAGCTCTTCAGCTGGCCAGCTCCTGTCACACTGTCCAACCCATGCCAGCATGGAAAGCAAATATTAAATGATGATGATGATGACTTTACTGGGGCACTACCTTATCTTAACTCCAGATATTTTTTTTTTATTGATCTCTGAAAGCTGACAGGCAAAGTAGGCATTAATATTTGAACTTAGTACATAAAGGGCTGTAACCAAATATCAGTGTGGTATTTGGATTACTGCTTTAGTCTACACTGTTATTCATTTGGTATTCAAACAATGTTTAGAGAAATCTGTTAAATAAATCTGTTCTTTGTTTTGATAACTGATAGTTACTGATATCTAGTTTTGATTTATTAATAAATAGTTTTCTTTTCTACAGTGGTCAGTCAATGAAGAACCACCACACAATTCTTTAGAGTGTTTGACTTTTGGTCTCAGTTCAGATGAGGAACATTGCTACAGTATTATGGAGAAAGGACCCCCAGCTGACCACCAAGATGTAAGTTTATTGAAATTCACTTTAAGCAATGTTTTATATTTATTACTGAAGTTAGTTACTCAGCAATGTCATCAACATAAAAAACAATAGTTAATGTTAATATGTTTAATATAGTATTAATAATCGGATTAAAAATTATAATTCGTTCAATGAATGGTTATTATTTAATTATGTCTGCAAGTATTCTGAGGAGGTTTAATAAGTCATATCTGGCCAGACAGAATAATATGATAATGTAGTATTGAATACATATCATCAGCCACATTTTATCCTTGTTCCATTTTATTACATTCATCTTTACCTCTATCTGTCACTCTCCTCTCACAGGCTAATAAACTTATCCATCCACTCTTCCTGATTCTTAGTATTCTTTCATACTCACTTGTATTTTGAGAGCATGCTCTGACACCTTGTCATCACTGTCATTGTCATCATGCCAGTTATTCTCTCTCACCGTTATAAATGCAAACACCTGGGCCTGCCCTATTGTACTTTAGCCTCTCAACACCTGGCATAAAGCCACCGCCAATTCTATTACAGTCCCCTTTCATCAAGGAGTCTTTTTATTTGTCTTGCAAGTTACTTGGTAACTGTATTAGCCAGTGTCATGAGAATATGCACTCAGCATATCTTTTAAAGTGGTTGGTGCTAGGAAGGGCACCAGACTGTGGAAACCATACCAAAACAAATGTTAGATTCATATCTTGTTGATCCCGTCCAATTATCCAACCCATGCCAGCATGGCAGATAGATGTTGAATGATGATCATAATATATATATATATATCATCATCATCATCGTTTAATGTCCGCTTTCCATGCTAGCATGGGTTGGACGATTTGACTGAGGACTGGTGAAACCGGATGGCAACACCAGGCTCCAATCTAATTTGGCAGAGTTTCTACAGCTGGATGCCCTTCCTAACACCAACCACATATATACAAACCATAAAAATTTGGGAAGTGTATATATTTATTTAACCACTTGCCATCCTTAATATTATAGCTGTTTCACAGCCTTTTTCATGTAGCAATAAATTTAGTATGGAATAAATTATGCTTACGCGTTTGTATTAAATAGGCATGTTATACATTATAAAATACAATTGTACATTTACATATCAAAGCAAATAAAGAAAGCTAGCTCATCAGATCAGAACATCATGGTTACACCAACGAGTTGAATCATTGGTGTAATCATGATGTTCTGATGAGCTAGCTTTCTTTATTTGTGCATATGCAATTGTATTGCATAATGTATAGTATGCATATTAATGCAAGCATTTAAGCATAATTTATTCCATATTGAATCTATTACTATGTGAAAAAGGCTGTAAAATGGCTGTAATCCTTGGATGTCAAGTGGATAAATATATTCACCTCTCATATATCCTGAATTTTTATGTTTTATACTCCTCATGAAGTAGTTTTATCAGTTCGACCTTCTGGATTTCAGTTGCATGGACACTCTGCATTACACTTCTCTGTATTGTATTGCCATGTGGTCTGATAGCAAAGTCCATTAGAGAAGCTTCCTGTGATAGCCACATGATTCTCTGAATCAATAACTTATATTACTAATTTCGATTCCCAGACTGGGCGTTGTGTTCTTGATTAAAACACTTAATTTTGCATTGAACTGCACTTGTTTCATCATCTGCTATGCAGTACATTGTGCACTTGTACAGGTAATGTCGATTTGATTGAGTGGAGGAGCATATCCAAACATTTGATCACTATAAACAAATCATCTGTGTGGTTGTTCAGCAAGAAATTGCTGAACTCATATGCCATCTATCGATGGGAAAGACCATGATATACATATATAAAAGGGTATTTATTTAAAACAACAATGGTGCATTTACTGAAAAAGTGTTTCTTGAACACTCAACCCAAAAGAGGCAAATAAAATGAACAGTTTTTTTCTTTGAATATTAGGCTAAAGAATTCCGAGAACTTTGGTCAGGGAAATCTGAATTGAGAAAATTTAAAGACGGTACCATTTGTGAGGCTGTCATTTGGCTCAACAAACCAACTATGTACAAGAAAAGGATGATTTTTTATGAAATTATTTCTTTTATGTTAAATACGTAGGTATTTTTAGTTGAAACTTCATGCAATTTTAAAATTTTATTGATTTAAAAAAAAAAATTTACATTTATTGTATATCCAGTTTTAGTATTATTTCTTTATAAGTCTGAGAATTTGTTGATTTCTATTTTAGTTGCGTTGATCAGGTTGTGTATATCTTCTTACTCTGTGATCACTTTTTGAAACTAGCCAATGGTCTTTCAAGTCAAATTGTACCACCTTCTTAAAAGAACTGGGTATTTAAACATAAATGTGTTATGACAGGATGGTCATGAATGGAACACTTGATCTAAGCTCTATTGGGTCAGGTTGACCTGAGGCTAAACAACTACTGGTTTAAAAGTTGCTATTTTAATTTCTTCTATAGTGTGTATCAGTTGGTGATCAATTTTGCTGAAAATTACATCCACTGTACAACAAACAAGATATCATGTTTATGAAGTTTATTTGGGAGTTAGTTATTGGTTATAAACATTTCAAGTGACATTAATTATTAAATGGCTGCTTTGTAGACACCTTGAAGATATGTGGCTATGTTAAGGCACTTTTGAGTAAGAATGGTACTTTGGGTCACAAACTTGCTTATTTCCATAATGTTTATTGAACTAGTTTTGCCTTTCCCTTCTCTTCTAATTCTATCAGCGATTTTCACCACACCAAATAGTTAAGCAGCACCAAAACCTTCATCACCATTTTTGCTTCCAGGGAAACACTTGATAATACTAAGATCTTCTCCGCTGATGGTTTATTAGCAAGTAAATACCAGCAATCCTGCTACAATTCTTTTCTAAGATCAAGCAGTTGCTTTTGGACTTACTTCCCTGGCGAGGAAACATGACTAGAGTTGTCATCCTTGCTATTAAAAACTGGACTCACTCACTTCTGCATTCTGTATCTAAATTTCATTAAACTTTCAGGGGTATCTTCTGTGGGATTTTTTTCATTCCCAAATCTTTACTAATATATATATATATATATATATATATACACATATATATATATACACACACTAATCCATTTCTGTTCTATTGATTTTTTTTTTATTATACCCATTAGGCTAAAGCAGTCCTTAGAAGGTAGAAGCTTTTCTTCAGTGTCAGGTTTTGAATGTTATTTCCATTTGTTTAGCTCCAGGTTACTCCTGATTGAGCAGACATTGCAGTTGCTGTGCCATTGTCTGGCTTTGTTGCCACCATTCTCCCAGGAGGACGTACAGCTCATTCTGCTTTTAAATTACCACTAAACCTAGCCACAAGTGACTGTCTAATTTGTAACATATGCAAAGATTCATAAGCAAAGGTGTTGCAGCTTTTTTTCCTCCCTGGTATAGTATATATTAGACTGCTGTATCTAACGTATCCTTCCCTGTTTTAAGTTGCTTGCTTTATAGTAACTCTGCATATTTCTGTTTCTAATTTTTCCAGATACTTCTCTATTCCACCGGAAGCTATTGTATTTCCTGCAACTTGTATTGAATCCATCCTAACTCTTCCTAAAGAAGCTAGTCCAGAGGAGGATTATGGCACAGGTGAAGAAGCCAGCATTAAAGTAAACCAAGCCTGTGATAAACTTAGGAAAATTATTAGCGACATTAAAATTACTGTTGATATCAAAGATATTCAAGGAATTTCTCCTGTTTTTCGATTTGCTGAGGTATCTCTCCAAAATTCCACTTTTACATTTTTACTTCTTTTAAACAAATATTCAGGATGTGGTGTTAGACTTTGCAATTTGTACCTTTACTGATTCCACTAAGTTAGTTATGGCCATGTTGGGGCATGATAAATTATATATTAGTGATTTGGATATTTAACCAGTTGACTAATAATAAAGGAGTGGAATTGAACTACTGCATGTGTTAATAATATTGACATAATGACCATCCCTAGACACAACAAAATATATATTTTTTCCCTTCAGTTTATTCCTAGTTTGACCTAGACTCAGTATGATCAAAGGCACTCCAGTCATGACCGTCTTGCTTTATATGTATATCAGACCACATTTTAAAAAAGGAAGGACACATTGTCTATATTTGTTCTTCTTTGTAGTGTTTCGCTCTTATAGGACATATGTTAAATGTTCGTAACTGAAAGTTACACAGCTCACTGGAATACCTTTGATTATAGGTTTGTGTGATTAATAATCTAGAGTAAAAAAAATAAATAACAATTCTGTCTTCCTCATCAGCTGTTTGATGTTTTTCAAAGATTGTGTTCTAATTTTAGGTTCAATTCTTTTAATACCTGAATCTGCCCCTGTTTCTTATGATACAAACCTCTTTTAGTAGTTTGGCAAAAGAGACCGCTAAAATAAGTACTTGGCTTGCAAAGAGTAAGTCCTGGGGTTGATTTCTTTGAATAACAAACATTTTAAGGCAGTGCTCCAGCATGACCCACAATCAAATAACTGAAACAAGTAAAAGAATAAAAGAATTAATAATAACAAAGTTAGTTTACTAAATTTGTCATTATTTTCAAAATTGATTGATTGATGATCAATTGATCCATAGCTGGCAGCTGGAGGTGGAGGCTGTCTTCTCAACCAATACACTGCTGGATGACAATCTCTGGTGATGGTGTTATTCCATGCTTTCTGATCTATGGCTCAAGATCAACTTCAGATCTTCTTCAGTTTGTTTTGCCCATGTCTTCTTTGGGCTGCTACCACCACAAAAGTGTGGTAGTCTTCCAGTGCCCATCCTGTAGACATGGCCAAACCACTAGCCTGATATGCTAGACTTGGTCTTCAATGGTTGGTTATTGCTGGCGTTGTTCTCGGATGTTTGAGATTTGGTTGCGTAGAGAGACACCAAGGATCTGATGACACCACATTCCAAACAAGTGCCTCAGATCATTAATTAAACCAAAGGCTGTGTATTTCAACAGAGCTGAAGTAACAAAAGGATGGAGTCTTTGATAAAATGAAAATGTAAATTTTCTAAAAGGAAATTGAAACAGAGATACCATGTATTTATTTGTTATTAGTCTGCATAATCATTGTTTTCCACACTGACATATGTTGGTTGGATTTTCTGAGGCTGTGTTTTCTATTGTTCCTGACACCAACCCTTTAGTATCCTCTTAAAGCACATAAAGGAACACAATGTAGCATTATTGAACCAGGATACATCTGATATTATTTGTAATTAGGAAATATGTTATTGAAGAATAATAAGAATAAACTAAACAATATTTCTGTATGTCAGTGTCAGAATATGCAGATGGAGTCAATCCATATTAATACTTTTCTTCCCAATGCAGGTTTTTAAATTAATTTTTTTGTTTCTTTTCTTGAGGTATTTCCTGCTCTTGGTTGCAGAGATTCACCAAATTGTTTGTCTCAGAAAAACCGAAACATCCCAAGTCCTGATCTTTGTCCTCATTATTGTCCTGTTGTCACTGGTAGGAATTTTGTTATGCTTTATATATATATTTTATCACATTTTTTTTTACATTGGTGTTGTTTTAACTCTGATGGAGCAGACCTCTGTTCAAAGATATTCTATATGTGACCATCCTGTCTTGGAAGGGTGTTATGTACGACTACTACATAATTCACCTTCTATCTAATGTCTCCTTCCTTCACTGTTTGTAAGGCTGTGTGATTTGATAGAGATATAGTTGTTATTTCTAGTAAGTTATGATGTAGAATAGATTCTACATGGTAACTCAACCAAGGTCACATTCTTCCTTTTGTCATCCAAGGTTTCCTCAATTCCGACCCAATTTTGATTTGTTATCTAGTAACTGTTTCACCATTATACTTTTGCAGTGGCAATTATTTGAAAGAATTTATGCAACTAAATTTACTCCATTAATTACAATCCAGTGAACAAAAGAAATCTTTTTTCAGTGGAACTTCCATTTGACTTAATGCTAAATATGTTGATGGAAAGGCCAAAACTACTTCGAGTGTCATCAAAAGAAAAAAAAATTGGAAATAATGAAATTCTCACAGGATACTTTCAACTACTTATAGGGAATTTCCATTGATGACGTATGTCAGCAGGGAAAAGTGGGTGTAAAATAATACATATAATCACCCTTACCTATCATTGACACCATATGTTAGTAGGCTACCTGTCTTCTGTATGATAGTTATATGTGTGTATACTTTCAGATTATATGTATATTTGTGTGTAAGTGTTTATATGATTGTGTGTATTGTATATTTGCATATATGTATCTAAGACATATCCATTCACCGTTAGATGGTGGTGTGAGGGACAAACGTGCACACACACACACACACATGTATATATATGTGTGTCTATATATATGTATATGTATGTGTGTATATATATATATATATATATATATATATATATATATATATATATATATATATATATATATATATAGTGGGGTTGTGTTAACCGCACGTGGAGAAATAATAGGAAAATGAAAAATAATAAGATAGAATGCTAAACTGAAAGCATATTTTGATATAGATGTGTAAAAAGGATTTCTAACCGGCTTTCATTGCATGGCAAATTTTCAAGAAGAGGGAGAATGAAATGTTTTTTTACAAAAAAGTAAAAAATAATATCACAGCCACCTCATGTTTGTGGTTTACTCAGCCACCATACAATGGTCACATAATGTCTGGCTCCCTGGATAAATGCTATAATACACCTCATCAATGATGAATTTTCTGATATTTCTAAACAAACTTTTTGTTGTTCATTGCAGTTCTGTGTATGGTTGGAACACAAGGACAGGATCCTGAGGATCTTGAGACGTTATATCGTTTGAAGGCGCTCTATCTCTTAGAACTAATGAAGAGTTTACAAAAGAAATTTAAACTTGTAATTTCATATCATAAACAATATTTAGATATTCTGGTGGTAAGTAGTAAACTCTGTTTCCCTATGATTCTTTTAGCTGTTATTGGAAATGCGGATTGGCAATGAGAAGGGCATTTGGCCATAGAAAATCTGTGTTAACAAATTTCATCTGACCTATGTCACCATGGCAAAGTAAACATTAAAATGTATGCTTGTATATGTATATATATATTCTCTCTCTCTCTATCTATCTATCTATTCTATCTCTCTCTCTCTGAATCACCACTTTCTTCCACCACTTCCTCTTCGACTTGCACGCGAACCCAAACATATAACCAGTTCACTTCCCAACTTCATCCCAATTCGTATTGGAATTTCTATGCTGATAGAACACACGACAAAGCTCACTTAGCCCGCGGTACGTCCGCCCTCTCACCCCGTCCACCAGTACCGGAAGTTTTTAGATCATCTTCCGCGAACACTGCCAGTGACCTTATACCCCCACCTCTTATCGACCTTATAGTGCATAAAGATTGGGTAGTATATGAAGGTTGTAGGTATTGTTTTGTTTATGAATT
>NC_068983.1:133818007-133818302 GCF_001194135.2 Octopus bimaculoides | reverse complement strand
ACAGAGTCTTAGAGACAAGTTACTTGAAGCATTTGACGAAATAGAAGGGGATATAGCATCATACAACGTGGAAGACAATTGGAGATTTCTGCGGGACAACCTGTTGAGAGCCACCGTCGAGATCGGTGGCTGGTGTAAAGTCCCCTCTCGACCCAGAGTAACGTGGTGGTGGAACAAGGAGGTAGATGGGGCTATTAGACAAAAGAAACAGGCTTGTAAGGACTGGAAGAACGGTGGTAGCAGGGAATTGTACCAATCTGCCAGAAGGGAAGCTAGGCGACAGGTTTATTTAGCC
>NC_068983.1:133807366-133816364 GCF_001194135.2 Octopus bimaculoides | reverse complement strand
GAGAAGACCCGGCAAGCCAAGTGAGATCGTTGCCAGTGCCCCTGGACTGGCTCTTGTGCGGGTGGCACATAAGATGTACCATCCTGAGCGTGACCGTTGCCAGTACCGCCTGACTGGCCTTCATAGGATTTCCGAGCAAGATCGTTGCCAGTGCCACTGGACTGGCTCTTGTGCAGGTGGCACATAAAAGACATCATTTTGAGCGCGGCCGTTGCCAGTACCGCCTGACTGGCTCTCGTGCAGGTGACACGTAAAAGCACCCACTACACTCTCGGAGTGGTTGGCGTTAGGAAGGGCATCCAGCTGTAGAAACCTTGCCAGATCAGACTGGGGCCTGTTGCAGCCTCCTGGCTTGCCGTCCAACCCATGCTAGCATGAAAATCGGCCATTAAACAATGATGATGATTACACACACCGTTTATCTGTTTCAGTCATTAGACTGTGGCTATACTGGGGCATTGCTTGCAGAACTTTAAGTTGAATCAATCCCAGTACTTATTTTTGTTTTAAAGCGTGGTACTTATTCTATCAGTTCTTTTTGCTGAACTGCTAGGTTAACAAACCAACATCAGTCAAGCAGTGGTGGGGACAAACATAAGCATACAACACACGCATACACACACACAACACACACACACACACAACACACAATGAGCTCCTTTTATTTTCTATCTAACAAATTCACTCACAAGGCTTTGGTTGGCCTGAGGTTATAATAGATGTTTGCCCAGGGTGCCACACAGAGGGACTGAACCTGGAGCATGTGGTTGGGAAGCAAGCTTCTTACCATGCAGCCACACTTGCCCCTAAATAGATATGATGGGCTCTCCACCAACCACTTTATAGAGTGTGTTGGATGCATTTTATTGTGCCACAAACACTAGAGTGTTATGTCCTTGACAAAATTAAAGGCTCTTCCTGACCCTGTGTTGTCTATTTGTTTGCCAACCACTTCACAGTGTGTATTTGGTATATTTTATTATGGCATTAATGAGGCTGTCTCGTTTCTGATAAGGTGAATAAAAGTGAATAAAAGAAACAAAGTGATTGAGTCAAATGTGATTAATGAGAGAGAATTATGGATAGTGATAGAGGTGGTTAAATGTTAAGAGTGATTGATAGATGTTAATAACAAGTGTCTTAAGGCAAGTGAGTGATGCTTGCAAGTGTAGAAAAGATAATGGTTGAATGTAAGGGTGAATTGGCAGAGTTGTTAGTGTTAGACAGTGGAGGCGCAATGGCCCAGTGGTTAGAGCAGCGGACTCGCGGTCATAGGATCGCGGTTTCGATTCCCAGACCGGGCGTTGTGAGTGTTTATTGAGCGAAAACACCTAAAGCTCCACAAGGCTCCGGCAGGGGATGGTGGCTAACCCTGCTGTACTCTTCCACCACAGCTTTCTCTCACTCTTTCTTCCTGTTTCTGTTGTACCTGTATTTCAAAGGGCCAGCCTTGTCACACTGTGTCACGCTGAATATCACCGAGAACTACGTTAACGGTACACGTATCTGTGGAGTGCTCAGCCACTTGCACGTTAATTTCACAAGCAGGCTATTCCATTGATCAGATCGACTGGAACCCTCGACGTCGTAAGCGACGGAGTGCCAACACTATAGTGTTAGACAGAATGTCTTGTGGTATTTGTTTTGATAACACTGTACTAAGTTCAAATCTCACTCAGGATAACTTTGCTGGTTATCTTTTTGAGGTTGCTACAAAGAAGTATCGATCCAGTGTGTTGGACTAGATACCATGAAGTTTTTATTCTGGTTCTGCATTCAGAATTCAAATCTCACCATGGCCTACTTGGGTGATAGACTTGATATGTTGTCTGGTTTAACACCACCAGCACTTGGCCCTTGGGTGCATTTAGAAAGTCCATTCTGTTGTGAGCATTCAGGCCAGGACTTAAGTTAGATGATATCTCCCATTTCCACTAATTTCAGAGACCCTGTATTGGGTTTATGGGCACTGCTTTATTTCCTGGCTAATGCAAAAAAATCTGATGCAAAAAGCATTCCTTAAACATAGGCTACATTAGCTTCTTGATAATAGCAATAATGTTTAGAGAATGTTACCAAACATTTTCATTGCTGGTATCTGGTGCTACCTACAAATATCATTAAATTACTTTCAAAATATAAATCAGATTGTTGAATCAAATTTTTTATAAATTTAGTTGAATTTTGGAATAATTCGTCTAATATTACTTCGAATTGTTTTTTTCATCTTTTATAGTATTATATGCAGAATTTATTCGTGTTATCGTAATTAATGTAATGGACATTAAAAAACTTAATTTGAAATACCACCAACTTAATTACATTTCTAATTAACCTGTTAATGTCTGAATAATGATTTTCTGTAAAGAATGGATGATAGATGAGCTGAGGTTCACAGTCAGGGTCTTGAACATATCTAAGATCAACCCCTTCAAACTGTTTCCTTTTTATATTGGTATGTTTTGTCTTTTTGTTATTTAGGATGAAATTGTGTTCCGGTTAAAGTTGTGTTTCAATCCAGAAATAGAACTATTAAAGGAGCCACATACTAGTGTCGAAGGAGAAAAGGTTCACAGTAATGAGTCCCTCTGTTTATGGGCTGAGACGAGGGTCATGCCAAAACTGACCAGTGTACTTCGTGGGTAAGTTCCTCTTTGCTTTTGAATGTAGAGTTAGGTGCTGTATAAATGGTTCAGAATAGTGGGTTTCCAGGCCTGCAAATGGATTGAAGATGTGTGTTTCACTGTAAGAATAATTGTGGCATCTATAAATGGCTGAATGCCCTTGTATTCCAAGATAGAAATCATTATTATCTTAATTGTAACACCAATGTCATACTTTAGGTAAATTATTACGCATTTGGTTTTATTATTGTTTTTACTGTGGAAGTATGTCTGACTTTTTTTCTGGTTACAGTCTTGGTCAACAACACCAAACTTATGGCCTTGTTGTACGTTTAGCCAAGCGCTGGCTCGCAGTCCATTTCTTATCTGATGACATTCCTGCTATAGCAATTGAGTTACTGGTGGCAAGTCTGTTTTTAGATCCTTATCCATTTGAAGTACCACGGTAAGTTATTGTTTCTTTTTTATAAGTTTTTCTCTAAATAGATAAAACGATAATGATAATAGAAGCAAAGGAAGTGTTATTTTCATCTGTCTTGATTTTAGAGTTACCACTTTAGCACTTTTTATAATATATATATTATTTTATATGTCATTGCAATTAACATTACTATAAAATTTAATAGACATGTTGCTGAACCAATTCCTTTAAGTTGTAGTAGATTACTGTAACAGTGAAGGCTGTGTTTGGCTGCTTGGTTCTGGTGTCTATCAAGCTATTAGCACCCTGAATTGGCAATACAACTGATTCCACCAGATAGTTAGGAAAAAGGAAAAGCCTGAAGATATGATGTTGTTCAGGAAAATCTATTGGTGACACTGCGCAACGAGAACCAACATTACTTTTGGTTCCTGTTTGAGACAATGTTCCATCTAGTGTCCTGCAGTGCAGGTGGTACTAATATGTAATGAGTTCACAATATTTCATGTTGGTTTGTAACTTAAGTGGCTTTAACATTTTCGCTGATAAAAGGTGAATTTTTAATAATTTCTACTTTTCATTCCTGAACTATTGGTATGTAGTTATGCTTATCTAAATGTAAGATGCACAGGAAAATGAATTTAAAAACAGATCGTTATATTATTGAAGTTGACTGGCCTAATTAATAATTGAAGGGTTAATCACACGTATTTTTAAGTTGATATTTATTTTCATTTGTTCATTTTTAGTTGGCTTGAGGTTATCATTGAAGACACTTGTCCAAGGTGTCACACAATGGAAATGAACTTATTAAGCACACATGTGTGTATGTCTATTTGTCTGTATATGTGTGTATGTATATGTCCATTATATATCTAAAATAATATTTTTTGCTATTGTATCAAAATTTTCTCATGTTCAACTGTTTCTAAAATGAAATCCTTTTTAACAGAGGATCAATTTGTGGCTTCCTTCGTTTCCTTTACTTGGTGTCAACATTTGACTGGGCAACAAGTCCGTTCTTTGTCAACTTAAACAATGAATATTCAGGTGAGTGACTGTCTTAATTATTTTTTTTTTACAACTCATTAGTTCGTAGTGTGTGAATCTGTGTTATCTTTGTTATTCTAATGCTTATTTTTCCACCATTAACTTAATGGGAACCATGACAGAACATCTGCCTGTGTGTCTGTAATGTCTTATCTGTATGACAATGCCATCAGAACATTTTGTCCTGCCTTTGAGATTCCATATTTTGATCATCTAGACCAGTGGTTCTCAACTGGAGTCTGTATAGTCGGGGGTCCATATAAGATTCTTTTGTTAAAATTTGTCTGCAATGAACTAGTTATACTTCTACAATACACAAAATATTGTAACAATTTCTTTTATACAATTCCTAATGATATTTGATTATAAAAATATATTAGGACATATTTAAACATCAAATGGATAGGAGGGTCCATCTGAGTAAAATAGGAATCAAATGGGTCTTTAGTAAAAAAATGATTGAGAAACACTGATACAGACTGTACCATTGGACTGGATTCCATAGTGTACCAAATTTATTCAAGTATAATACATACTTTTTCAACTTTTTGAAACTAAATATTAGAGGTGCATATTATATACAAGATCTAAATGTTCACCATTATCCTCAATCAAATGTGTTGCTATATTACTACAGTAATGTTACATTTTTTTTTTGTGATAATGATGATGTACTGTTTAGTACAACTGTCATGAGTGACTGTTATCAGTCTTCAATATAGAAGGTTATAATATAATAATTTCATTATTGAAAATACGATATTAATTATTTGTACGAGGTGTTTTAACCTGGGTTTTATAGACCATAATTAGTAGTGTGCATCATACAATGAGTGCTTTATATATGAATAAATGCAGTAGGTTTGGTACTAAAAACGTGAAGAATAAAGAGGGTTTAAACTATCAAAATAGGTAAGCAAAGCACAGTGAACTCATTCTCTTTGATATTTTGGCTTCTTTACAATTCAGTAGAGAAGGTGGACATCTTATTATTGGACAAAGGTTATTATGTGTATGGAATTTTGGGGCACTTCTTGTATTTATACTTTTCATATCCTCATGTCATTTCATATTTGTTTGAATATATATTTTGCAGGGGCAGAAATTAGCCAAATTAAAGCAGACTTCAGTGTTCGAACAAGTTTTCCTCCTATGACAATTTGTATCCCTCTCGACAAAGAAGTGGTTTCGTTTTGGACTCGTGAAAAGCCTAACCAGATGATGCTAAATCGCTTAATTTTGATTGCCAAACAGTCATTGTGTACATTACAAGAGATGTTGATATGGCCAGCTAGTGATTTAAAGGTGAGCTTTTTAGTAGTAATTTCTTGTATTCTTTGATTATCAATAACATAAGTTCATGAGACTAACAATGGAGAATGGGGGTTAGGTTATTCAGTGATTCTCAATCGGGATCCATATAGCCCTTGAGGGTCCATATAAGATTTTGTTAAAATTTATCTGCAATAAATTAGTTACACTTCTACAATGCATGAAATATTTTGATTTTTTTTAACTATAATTCCTAATCATATTTAATTATAAAAATATAATAGGATTTTTTTAGACATCGAATGGCTGAGAGTCCACCTGAGTAAAATAGGAATTGAAAGGCTCCATAAGAAAAAATAGTTGAGAACCACTGGTTTATATCTTGCACTTTTTTTTTAACAATAGGTGTAAGCATTATTGTGTGTTTAAGATCACTTAGCAGCCTCATAGTCTTAAGTCACAGTTTCATCATCATCATTATCATCGTTTAACGTCCGCTTTCCATGCTAGCATGGGTTGGACGATTTGACTGAGGACTGGTGAACCAGATGGCTACACCAGGCTCCAATCTGATTTGGCAGAGTTTCTACAGCTGAATGCCCTTCTTAATGCCAACCACTCCGAGAGTGTAGTGGGTGCTTTTACGTGCCGCCGGCACGAAGGCCAGTCAGGTGGTGCTGGCAACGGCCACGCTCAAAATGGTGTATTTTGCGTGCCACCATGGCATATTGAACATATGTTTTGTTGTATTGCCACAGGCCAGCTTATACCATAACTGTATTTAAGCCTGTCATGTGTGTGTGTCTGAGCTTGTGTGTATGTGCATAGATGTTGATATTTCTGCTACTCATATGAAATTATTAGAGCAAAATAATGTTGCTGTGTTTACACTTTCAGTACACATTGCTTTGTATAGCTCTGTGTTACCAAAATAATGGAATAAAAAATCTCTCACTTGTAAGACAGGTAAGAGGTGACAAGAAGAGCATCTGTCTGTTAAAATACAGCACAAAATCTCATCCGTCTCATGCCAGCATAGAAAAACGTGCATAAAACAAATAATCATCATTGGTTATAGCTTTTTCATGAAACAATCATGAGTTTGCTGCAATCTTAATGTTGAGAGTGAGAAAGGGAATGTTTGCGCAACACGGTTGGAATAAATATCACAAAGTAGTTTTGTTTGAATGTGTTAGTTTTCTCTTTGATGTTCACATCGCATCTTATGATGATAATACATAAATACATATTTATATGACAGTCTTTTGCATAGACTTTTTCCATTGAATAAATTTTGTCTGGCAGCTGTAGTAGATCAAGATTAGTCCTGCATGAATTTATTATTTAGAGACCATCCCGTTTTTTTGTAACATGATGGATCCTTTATCCATTTAGATCAGTGTTTCCCGAAGTGGGTGGTATTGCCCCCCCCCCCTCCGAGGGGTGATGGAAAGTTCCAAGGGGGTGTTGAAAAAAGTGGGGTAATAATGGGGTAGTGATTCATGTAAAAACAACAAAATAATGGGTTCATTAGGTTAAGTTTTATTTGTGAAATACAGTTGCTTTGAATTTGCTTCAAAAAGAGGTCTATGTTTGTGATGGTTAGTTGGGGTGGGGCACTAGGAATGTGACCTGGGTGTCAAAGGGGCAGCAGGACAAAACAGTTTGGGAACCACTGGTTTAGATGATTGGATTGTTGTTTGGTTAACTGAATTGCTTAGTTCTTTAATGTATAGTGGCTGAGTATCTTTCACATAATTCTGAGGCTAAATTTGTATGTGATACTGTATACGATAAGGCTTTGCCTTGAGAATTACAAGTACAACTTATCTGATGGCTTTCAATAGTTAATGTCTGTCCTATTTCACTTGTAAGGGTTGGGTTAGTCTGAAGTTATGGTAAACACACACTTGCTTATAATTTTAAAACTACTTTATCAAATGTATTCTGGTATTATTAAGACAGTATCTTTTACTTCTTTCAGTCATTAGACTGTGGTCATGCTGGGGCAGTACCTTGAAGAATTGTAGTTGAATGAATTGGCCCCAGTTTTTTTTATTTTTAAACCTGGTACTTATGTTATCAATCTCTTTTGTTGAATTGCTAAGTTACAGGAATGTAAACACACCAGCACCAGTTGTCAAATGGTGCTCTCACTCTCACACACACACAAAAACTGCTTTCAGTTTCCATCTGTCAAAGTTTTGGTTGGCCTGAGGCTATAGTAGAAGACGCTTGCCCAAGATGCCATGCAGTGCAACTGAACCTGGAACCATGTGGTTGGAAAGCAAACTTCTTAGCACATAGCCATACCTGTGCTAAGAGGGTGAACCGAGGGAAGTCTGGTTGCTGTTCAGTTTGAGACTGTCCTTTTTCTGCATGAAGTAATATCATATCTGAATAATAAATCTCCATGTTTATATAATATAATCAATCATTTGACGGTCATTTCTTAATTCAATCATAAAAGTGGGTGAGCTGGCAGAATCATTAGCACACCAGACAAAATGCTTAGCAGCATTTCATGTGTCTTCATTGTTCTGAGTCCAACTTCTGCCAAGGTAGATTTTGCTTTTCCTCCTTTCAAAGCTGATGAAGTAAATACCAATTGAACCCTGGGGTTTGATGAGATTGACTAGCCCCCTGCCCCAATATTTCAAGCCTTGTGCCTTTAGTACAACAAAAAAAACAAAAAAACACTTCAATCACCTTTTTGGTATCTTTTATATCTATTTCAGAAAATATTCCGCCCATCTCTGGAGCCATTTGATGTGGTTATTCATTTAAAACATGACCAAGAAGCTAGTCCAGGTCAAGCTATTGACTCCATTGGCAGAAGGAATTACCCAGCATTTCTTAGTAATCCTTCCAATCTTCCAGTTGTTGATTACCGACCAAAACAGCTTTTCATGAAAGATCTCAGGGTATATTCTTTTACTTAATTTCACAAAGTTAATGTCTTTTGTGTCCTCATATTCTGTAGATACGTCAACTCTAATTGTGCAGCTACATGATCAAAAGAATTCCCATCTTAATATATCTGGCTTATAAGATAGAGGATGCAAATGAACGGAAATTTGGCTGCTATTTTTAGTAGATCAAATGACTGCAAGAGTTCCCTTGGTTTGTAGTTTTGCAGCTATCATTAGATGTGACCAGATTGTAAAGCAGAATTTTTACAGTGTATATGTGGATGTGAGAGTGTGTGTGCGTGTGTGTGTGTGTACATCCAAGTGAAATCCCGGTCATGGCAAGTGCTGGTGACATGTAAAAGACACCCAGTATGGAGTAGTTGGTATTAGAAAGGATGTCCAACTGTTGAAACCAAGCCAAAACAGACTGGAACCTAGGACAGATCTCTGGCTTACCAGTTCCAGTCAAACTGTCTAACCCATGCCAGCATGGAAAATGGATGCTAAATGCTACTGCTGATGATTAATGTATGTATATGTCTTTGTGTGTATATATATATATATATATATATATATATATTTAATTAATTCAATAATAGGATAAAAATCTTTTACAAGAATTTTATCAGGAAGCTAGTGTGTAAAAAATTCATAAGGGAAAAAAACCCATCATAATAATGTGTTTATTTTGGAAGTCTAGTGTGTGGCATTATTCTGTA
>NC_068983.1:133804390-133807248 GCF_001194135.2 Octopus bimaculoides | reverse complement strand
ATATATATATATATAATACATGTTTATACATTGAAAAATTAGCACTTGAAAATTTTTCAGTATTTATGATTATATTTCAGTGGAAATAGCTTTATCTTAAAGCTATGAGATTTTGATGACATAGTTGTTTATTTGTAGAATGATATTGTGGGATAGGTGTGAGAAGCTGGATCTGGCTTGTTTGAACATAAAACAGTTAGAATATATAATCAGAAGATTGAATGTTTACAGCTGGAAAATATTTTGATCATAGATAAATCTACTGGAACAGAACTGAGTTGGATCTAAACAAACAATAATTACTGCAAGTACCTGAGCATATGAGGGGAGGGAGATCCTTAAATTACACTCTGTCATCTAGAAGTAGCATGGACAATTGAATAATGTAGCTATGCTCTCTTAAATAAGAGACAGGATGGTCATGGTTGGAACATCTGTCATTATAGGTTTGCTGGTTACAGAATAATCAAAGACTAAATGACAGAAAGAAATCAACTGTACCAGTGATTGAATGGGAAAAAATGGCTGTGATGGAACCACCTATATTGGTGTTTCTTTTTGGTTTGTTTTGCTGTTTGGCTTTTGTGTCAGCCTCTTGGTGGACATCAGTGTCAACATATTGGTGTCAGCAGAGAATTGTTACTGATTTTTTAAATATTGATTTTTTCAGGAAACATTTGGTCACCTTGCTTTGTTTTATAGTGATGAATACAGTAGCAGTGTGATAGGAGTTTTATGGAGACCTAAGATATTTCAACCTCAAGGGTTCAAGGTATGTTCTTGCTTTATACATCTAATGTAGTGGTGAGTGTTTGGGAGGATGATTAAATGTGTGTTGAGTGGTAGTGTTGGTGTATGTGAATGAAGTCCTTAAAGCAGTTATGCAGTGTTGACACTGACTGAGTATTTCATACCTTCTATCTTCAGCTTTAACACTTAACACCCTTTACAACACAAATCTGTGTATCTTTCACTCCCACATCATCTGGACCACCCGAATCAAGAATTTATATTGAAGGAAGTTATGAACTTGCTAATCTGAGGGGAAAAAACTTTAAACCTTTCCCTCATCATTCATTTACCTTGTGTAATATTTGGTATTAGAATACACCTGTTGCTGAATTTTTGTGATATATTTTTGGAGGAGTTTTTGTCACTTTGCTTATATCTGTGTGTTTTTAAAGAGAGTAATTCAGCTTGTAAATTTCATAATGAAAAAGCTACAAAAATGGAAAACAATTTTTTTGCTTGTGATGCTTGTATGTCCATATCTGTAACTAATTACATTTATTACTAGTGTCTCTCTTTACTGTCATTTTTGAGTGTCTGTTTTTTTTAGTTGTTTCTATATAATAAATTAACGATTACACATACATAATGTTGTTTTTGTACAAATTATTTACATCTAAAAACACAAATAAACAAATACGACTTTTCAGCAATAATGCCAATTTTCATGATAATCTGACCACAAAAAATATACTATAAAGTTATTTTTTTCCTCAATTGTTACTATGAGTTTGCAACAGGATGTTAAGAATTGACATCCTGTCAATTTTCATGATAATCTGACCAGAAAAAATACACGATAAAGTATTTTCTCCTCAATTGTTACTGGTCTGAGTTTTCAATAGGATATTAAAAGTTGATAACTTTTATATTTCTTATTTTGCCCTTTCTTTTTGGTGCCTTGATCAGGTTTAATTCGATTTTCTGGGTAAAATTTACAGCTGGTGACGATTAGTCTTCTCTGTTGCCCTCCACTGTTCAGAGAATTGTGAATGTATTTTACACTCATAAAAATCGTAGCTCGGAATGCAATTCAATGTTTATATGAAATTGACTGCAGACAGTAAAACAGAATGAGTTGCAGAGAGAGAAGGCATAGATTATCTCCCTTCTACATGCACTCATTTCATAATTCTAAGGAAACGTAGATGTACAATAAAAGAATGGATACAATCCTTTTCTCCCCCCTATCTCTCTCATTCTAGTTTATTTCCTGCTGTAGGGAGATAGAGTCTCTCATCTATAATGTAACTTAGAAACTAATTGTATTGTTTCTGTTTCAGGTATCATTAGTGAATGGTCAGTGTTTGTTTGAAGAATCCTCTAAAGAGAACCAGCTTGTGCCAAACATTGAAGCTATTATTGAAGATATGAAGATTCTTGGCAATGGAATTGTAGAACATATTAAAGTGAAAACTATGTCTTTACTCACATAATGTTCTCCAATGCTTTGTTTAGACTGTAAAGACAAACTCTGTGTGTGTGTATATAGTTATGGTTTGTGTTTTACATTTGAAATTGACCATTACAGATTTAACCCAGTTTTTCTGATGAATATTTCTGTTTCCATTTCCTGCTGGAAAACCATTTTGCATCACTCTCCATTCCTGACCACAGGGATTTGTTTCTATTTCATCTCATCCTGCCTGAATAAAATCACTTTTCAAAGAAACTTACATTGGCAGGACATAAAAATTCAACATATTAAGAACTGAGTAAAACTTGTAAATAAATTCTTCATAAAAGGATGCAAAAGACGAGCTTGTGATAGCAGCTTGTTAATAAACATTTCATTTCCACAATGTTCTTCGTTATCATTATTGTTGCTGTTGTCTTCCATTTTCTGTCCACTTTTCATGCTAGTAATGAAAGTGGACAGGTTGTTCTAGTCAGTGATCACTGGATCACTTTGTGTGCATACATTCCAGTTTTGGCTTTTTTTTTTATCTATGACTTGATGCTCATCCTGTAACTAACCACTTTACATAATGTACTGGGTGCACTTTATTGTGACACCAGCAGTAGAGGGTAAATAAATATATATATATATATATATATATATATATATA
>NC_068983.1:133797084-133804267 GCF_001194135.2 Octopus bimaculoides | reverse complement strand
AATTTCTTTACACATCCATAGCTCCACATGTGTGTGTGTGTGTGTGTGTATATATGTATGTATGTATGTAGGTGCAGATGTAGCTGTGTGGTAAGTAGCTTGCTTCTCAATCGCATGATTCTGGATTCAGTCCCACTGCATGACACCTTTGGCAAGTGTCTTCTACTATAGCCTTGAGCTGACCAAAACCTTGTGAGTGAATTTGGTAGACAGAAACTGAAAGAAGCCTATTGTGTGTGTGTATATATATATGTATATATATATATATATATATATTGTGAAGGCACGTGGCTTAGTGGTTAGGGCATTTGGCTCACAATCATAAGTAGGTGAGTTCGATTCCCAGCGACACGTGTCCTTGAGCAAGACACTTTATTTCACATTGCTCCAGTCCACTCAGCTGGCAAAAATGAGTAGTACCTGTATTTCAAAGGGCAGCCTTGTCACGCTGAGTTTCCCTGTGAACTACATTAGGGGTACACGTGTCTGGATTGCTCAGTCACTTGCACATTAATTTCATGAGAAGGCTGTTCCATTGATCATATCAACTGGGACCCTCGTCGTAACCGATAGAGTGCTCCTACATATATCATCATCATCATCGTTTAACGTCCGCTTTCCATGCTAGCATGGGTTGGACGATTTGACTAAGGACTGGTGAAACCGGATGGCAACACCAGGCTCCAATCTAATTTGGCATGGGATGGATGGTTTGACCGAGGTCTGGAGAGCCAGCAGCTGCACCAGGCTCCAATCTGATCTGGCAATGTTTCTACAGCTGGATGCCCTTCCTAACACCAACCACTCTGAGGGTGTAGTGGGTACTTTTTACGTGCCACTGGCACAGGAGCCAGTCAGGCGGACCCAGCATTGACCATGTTCAGATGGTGCTTTTTATGTGCCACGGCATGAGAGCCAGTCAGGAGGCACTGGCCCCAGCTATGGTATTGGTTTTATTTGACTCAACATGTCTCCTCAAGCATATCATATCACCTGACGCATCAGGGGTATTCTTAACAGAGCTGGACATGCATGGCTGCAATCTCACTTTAGTTGCAGGGTCTTCTCAATCACAGTATTAAAGGAGGTAGTGTAAGGTTTTGCTGACCTGATTTTGTATAAGTGTCCAAATACGTAGACAAGAATGGTAGTTAGAAAAATATCATCATCATCATCATCATCGTTTAACGTCCGCTTTCCATGCTAGCATGGGTTGGATGATTTGACTGAGGACTGGTGCAACCGGATGGCTACACCAGGCTCCAATCTAATTTGGCAGAGTTTCTATAGCTGGATGCCCTTCCTAACGCCAACCACTCAGAGAGTGTAGTGGGTGCTTTTACGTGTCACCCGCACGAAAACGGCCACGCTCGAAATGGTGTCTTTTATGTGCCACCCGCACAAGAGCCAGTCCAGGGGCACTGGCAACGATCTCACTTGGCTTGCCGGGTCTTCTCACGCACAGCACATTTCCAAAGGTCTCGGTCAGTAGTCATCGCCTCGGTGAGGCCCAATGTTCGAAGGTCTTGCCTCACCACCTCAGCCCAGGTCTTCCTGGGCCTACCTCTTCCACGGGTTTCCTCAACTGTTAGGGAGTGGCACTTTTTCACGCAGCTATCCTCATTCATTCTCACCACATGTCCAAACCAGCGCAATCGTCTCTCTTGCACACCACTACTGACGCTTCTTATGTTTGTGATTGTTTCCCATGACATTCTAATCACATATCTGTAGCACTGGAGCTGAGATCTCTCAATATGGAGAAGTAGTGGCTCACTGTGGAGGGATCCTGATTCCTGAGCTATGCACCCTGTCAAGTAACATTACACCAGAGACCCTTCAAAGGAGCCCCATTTTGGCTGCTTGTAATCACAATCATGCTCTTTCAATCATTACACAACATTCCTAACCATAGATGAGGATAGGCATAGAAACCAAAAATAGCTGGAGCTGGTGCATTACTGTATCAGCACCTGCAATTCTAGCATTCAATTCAGCCCTACTTCCCATCCCTCATGAATATGGTCCCAAAACACTTAAACTTCTCTTGCCTCAGTGATGTCCCACTAACATGCAGAATGAACTCTTGCGAGGACCAATGTCTTAGTCTTTGCAACACTAATTCTCATCCCCACCTTGAAGCACTTGGGAGCAAACCCATTCAGAGCATGATAGAGATAACCTGATGAGCCAAGTAATACCATTTCACCTGCAAATACCTATCCTACATCCATCAATTGTTATACCATTTCTGTAACAGCTGCATATGGCACTCCAGTTCATAAAAATTATGGAAAGGCGAGATGACAATATATATATATGCTTGCCACAGTCCAACATCTACTTTGAACAGACATCTGGGCATTTATAAAGGGACTTTTTGGCAACTAGAAGTTGCCCATAAAACCCAAATTCCTGTAAAACCCTCCATATCATGTCCTGTAGTGTGCATTATGCTTTTTTTGAGGTCTACAAAGCAATGTACACCTTTTTACAATATTCCCACAATTTCTCAAAGATTTGCCATAGAGTGATTGTCTGGTCAGTTGTACAGTTAAGTTGAGCTGTTCTTCAGCTAAGTTGAGCTCAATAATTTCCCAAAAACTCTTCTCCAGACACCAAACTTATACTTTTCTAGGGAGGCTCAACCAGGAGATTCCTCTGTAATCAGACCACTCTCTTATCTCCCTTTTAAAAATTGATATTATTATTTCAGAGGTCCTAGTCACTTGACATACATGAGCCAGCCAGAGAATACTTTCCTTATTTAAGGCTTTTAACATCTCAGAGAAAATTTCCTCCACTTCAGTGACCTTTCTACATTTGAGAGCTTTAATCACCTCTATGACTTCATCCTCTGTGAGGTTAGTCTTTACCCTTAGATGCACCTTGTATCTACCAGAAGATTTTATTGGGACTGGATTTAGAAGATTAGTAAAGTACATCTTCCAATTATGGTTTTCTCTGTAGAGAGAAGACCCCCCCCCCCAGTCAAATTATTAATGGCAGATGTGGAAGAAGGCTTCTTGTTAAAAATTCAGTGTATGGTCCACCAGAATACTTTATTGGTCAATCTAAAGTCAGACTCCAGTATTACCCCTAAGTCTTCCCATGACTTAACCATGGGTTTTTACTGTCTGTGTTAAAACTTTTTACATCTCAGTATACTGCCTGTACAAAAAGGAGACTTGTTTCCAAACCAAGCTTTTTAAGCCTCCTTCCTTGCTTGGACAGCGTTTTTAACTTCCTGTTTTTTTTACCACCTGGCACCACACTAAGACCTTTTCATCCATAGCATTTTATGGCTGAAGAAAAAAGTGACAAACAAAACAGTCTCCACATCATTTCAACATCCTCAGTCTGTTCAGGAAGGTCTCTGATTTGGATGCAATAGTGTTCACATATTTGTTTCTGATCCCATCTTCCACCATTTTATCTCATTTTATTTTGTAGGTCATGCTGGACTTATCAGTTTTGTTAGTTCTCTTTGCTTTAGTCTCAGGTTACAGACAACTAGGTGGTGATCAGTTGAGAGTTCTGCCACTCTCTTTACAGGAACATCCAGTGCAGAATCAAAGAGGTCAGAGACAATAGCAACATCTGTCAGGGATCTCTGCCCAAAAGTATCCCTATACCAGATACAAACATTCCAATGCTGGAAGAATGTGTTCATTTCCAGCATAGAAATCTAGTAAAGCCTCTTCATTTGCACTTAGTTCAGGATTGTTATTCTGTCCAATCACTCTTTTCCACATCTGGCGATCAGTGCCAGCTTGTGCATTAAAGTCTCCTTGAAGTACAAATGACTGATCTTAAAGCTGCAGTGACTTTGTCAGGGAGGGGTTTGTATTTAGCTTTACTCTTTGGTGCATTTATTGGCAATAGCCACAGCAAGGCTTCCTTTAGCTTAAGCTTCAGGAGACAACCCCTCCCATCTTGTGGATCCACCTCATAACACAATCTGATAGCTAGGGACTTTTTGAGTATCTTCACTCCTGCTTGTGCAGACAGAGTTGGCACCACACCTGAATAGTGGAGTTTTTACCCTCCACCCAACTCTACAGTACTAGAACCTAAGAACCTTGCAGAGGAGACACCGATTATATCTAGCTAGTAGTGTTTGGCCTCCTCCTCTAGTTCCTGTTCTTTACCCATGAGGGTTGTGATATTTCAATTCCTAATCCTTGATGGTTATCCTCTTCTGGTGTTCTGGGACATGCATCCTTTGTACTTCCAGCACCTCACAGAACAAGTTGAAGGCTTATTGCTGGTTATACTGGTATTGGGCAGAGACTGCAATATATTTTTTTAATGGACCCCTCTCCTTAAGGTCTGAATGCATCTCTTGTTGCCCCACATGACAAATGATGTAGTATGGTTGTTCCTTTGAACTGCTTTTATATCACAGATTTTGGTGGTCTTATTCATGCCAGACACCAAACAGGTATTAGTATTTGACCTGTGGAATGAACCTTTTTCATAATGCCATTTTTGGTGGTCATACTCATGCCAGAATACCAAGCTGGTATTTGCATTTGATTCAAGAAGGTCTATCTTTCCCACTATAAAATGAAAATTAATCTCCACTAGAGACACAGGATTTGGAATTCTATGGCCACGAAGCTCCAGAAATCTGGCATTTACGGGCTGTTGATACTCAGAAACTCCCCATAATTTAGCATTAATTTCTTCCATAAAACTTGACCAATAAACTGCTTTTCTCTTACAGGAACAACGTTTATCTTCCTCTGACTCAGCATAAACTTTTGGATATGATCTCAATTAGACATGCACATGTAAGGGTGATATAGGGGAAAGAAAATGGCCCTTCAAACTGTTGCCCAAGCACACAGTAATTTTCTCTTTAATATTTCTTCTACTTTTTTTCCATCTGAAACCCACCCATATTATTTAACCCTTTTTTTTTTTTACTATATTTCTAACTAAAATACAAACACTATGTATTTCAATTAAAATTCTAAAATTGTCATGGGTTTAGACTGGTTTCAATAAACAATTATGATGTTATTAGCATATGTTTGTTTTGGAACATAATGCTATGACAGGTGCTTGAATTAATCTACTACATAGTTTTTCTCTCAAAGCAAATATAATTACAAGTGAATTCAGCATAATGTAAAATTATTTAAATTTAAACATAGCCATAAAAATGAGTTGTCTAGTATTCTCCTGGGTGTCCAACAAAATTTTAAAACAGAAAAGTTGTGCATATAATTGAATTTTTAACTGAATTAGAATGCATATTAAACAGGTGTACCATAAAATCAAAACAGAACTAAATACTGGAATTTGTTTGAAGAAAACTGCAAATTGAAGTAAATTCATACACACACATACATAAATACACACAATAATGATTCACAAATATAAATTAAAAAGTATTACCCACCTGACAGGTAAATTAAAATGACAGGTAAATAAAATAAGTAAGAATGGAGTTAATTTGAAAAAAAAGTATTTTATAAAATCAAGTTATATAGGTTTGGTGATACAAACAGGAAAAATAGAACTTGAAACATAATTTTCCCCTTATCTCTGTGTGCAAATTTGCTTGTAAATGTCCTTTCTGCTGTTGGATTATTTCACTTCTTTTTACTTTGATTTGTTGTTTTTTATATCCACTGCTTTTTTTCTTTTCTACCTGGAATCACTGTTGTACACATACAAGGTGTTCAGGCTAAATTTGACAGTTTGCATAAAACAAAAAGAAACACAATATTTCGTTTTTGGATTTAGTTTGCAAGATTTTTTATGTGATTTCGTGTGTTGAAGCATATTCTGTTGTGTCTGGGGAGAGTCATTTTCTTATTGTGCCTTAAAATTTAAAAGAGTCAAGACTATTGAAAAGGTTGCAAGACACAACGAAAATTTTAGGAAAATAAAAATAAGAAATAAGTGGAAATTTTAATGGTGAGTGTGTTAAATTTTAAGGCACAATAAGAAAATGACTCTCCCCAGACACAACAAAACACAATATCCCATCTAAAAATAAAAGTATTTTTTAAAAAATCCAAAAATATCAACTAATTTATGACTGGGAGATACTAGTTTACACAAAGTAGCTGCCCTCAGTTTCCACCATGGCCTCAAGATGGCACTGGAACCTGGTGCATATGTTTATTACTGTGTCTCTGAGAAGATCGTCAAACACTGACTTGATCTTGCCACCAGCTTGCCCTTGCTGCCATAAGTAGTGTGGTTGGTGTCTTTTTCTACTGTGCCCCACACATAGTAACCCATGGTATTTTAATCAGGGAAATTAGGAGGCCAGAAAATGGGGCTGGTGAAGTCAGCTCATCACCTTAAAAGAATTAAATAATAATAACAATATAATAATAATAATAATAATAATAATAATAATAATAATAATATTCCTTTGTACTATAGGTACAAGGCCTGAAATTTTTTAGGAGAGGGGACTAGTTGATTACATCGACCCCAGTGTTTCACTGGTACTTAATTTATCGATCCCAAAGGATGAAAGGCAAAGTTGTCCTTGGTGGAATTTGCACTCAGAATGTAAAGACAGAAAAAATAACATGAAGCATTTTACCCGGCATGCTAACAATTCTGCCAGCTTACCACCTTAATAATAATAATAATAATAATGATAATAATAATAATTGTTTCTAATATAGATAAATAATTGCGAATATTATCACTCCTGTGTCCACATTCTTCTTGCTAGTTCTCTCATTTTACAGGTAATGCATTTTACAGCCAGAAAAATAACTATTATTGAGGCAAAATTCAAAAACTATAAAAGGTAAGGAAAAAGTATGAAGTATAATTAAAACATAAGTTCTGTAAACTGACAAAACATATTTATATAAAAACATCAAAAGGAGTAGGTAGTAACTCTATAAGATGTACCCGGTGTAAGCTATGGACACATAAGAGGTGCAGCAATATCAAAGGCAGGTTAACTAGGAAGTTAGTTCTTGTATGTGGCAGATGTTCAGGTGCAATAAACACTGTAAACAAACAGGAAACAACTTCTATCTCATTCCAGGGAGAAAAACTAGAGGTAGTCGATAGCTTCCGATATCTGGGTGGGTGACCAAATTAGTAGTGGGGGTGGGTGCGCTGAAAGTGTAGCTGCTAGAATAAGAATAGCCTGGGCAAAGTTTAGAGCGCTCTTACCTCTGCTGGCGACAAAGGG
>NC_068983.1:133789398-133796970 GCF_001194135.2 Octopus bimaculoides | reverse complement strand
AAAAGACACCATTTTGAGCATGGCCATTGCCAGTACCACCTGACTGGCCTTCGTGCGGGTGACACGTAAAAGCACCCACTACACTCTCTGAGTGGTTGGCGTTAGGAAGGGCATCCAGCTGTAGAAACTCTGCCAAATTAGATTGGAGCCTGGTGTTGCCATCCGGTTTCACCAGTCCTCAGTCAAATCGTCCAACCCATGCTAGCATGGAAAGCGGACGTTAAACGATGATGATGATGATGATGATCAATGAAGAACTCAAAGCAAAGGGTCAAAAAGATGCCAGTCAGAAAGCAGTACAGGAAATATGAGTTGATCAGTTTGAGGCAAAAGTGGTCTGATCTAGTTTACATTTTTGAGAAACACCCACCACCTCACAGATCAGGCTTGAGATGTGCTTGATGCCATCATGACAAACCAAGAATCAGATAACCAGCTTGGTGATGTCTTGATGTTATCATGTAGAATCTTGCAACTGTATCTGGTGTTTTCCTTGCACAGTCATTTGCTGCCTTTGTGCTTCTAGACATGATGATTGGGAAAATGATAGAAAGACAAGCAGAAGAACGACTAAATAGCTATGTAAAAATTTTTTAAATATATTACCAAAACCAAAAGAAAGTTTTATAAAATCTTTAATATTTTTTAACACATTTGGAAGTGAATTTTTGTTCTAGTGATATTCAAATGCAAATAATCATGCAAAGTTAAAAATTTTTCCTATAATTAATTTAGCAATGGTGAATTTTTAATGTCTAATTACATAACTTTATCAAATTTTACTACATTTTTTTATTTTTTGAATAACTCGTTCAAAACAAAGTGTTGTTTTGAAAAATTAGTAAAAACTTAAAAATTTGAATAAAATCTATATATTATAATTTCTGCACAAATAGCACAGCATGAAGTAGTTTGGGAGGAAATTTATTATCTTTTTAAAATAATATTGTCACTTATTACATTCAAAGTTTTCTCTCCTTTTTTAACTAAGGATGTAAAATAAGCTATCATTGAAGATAAATCCCCTGGGAACAATTGCAGCTTATACAGGGAGTCCCTAAAGTCTGGACACATAAGAAATCTCAAGCATTGGGGCCATTTCTCTTTGATGAACATGTAACTGGTGAGACTTACCTCACCATGTTGAGAGACCAGTTAATGCCCTAACTTGAAAGGCTAAGTGAAGGACTTCTTAAGTGGTTCCAACAGGATGGTGCCTCTGCCCATTTTGCCATGGTGGTAAGAGATTGGGTGAATGACAATTTCCCAGACCGGATCGGAAGACATAGTCATGTGGAGTGGCCTCCTCGTTCACCAGACCTTGGCTTTCTTGACTTCTTTTTCTGGGGTATGCTAAAGGAGAAAGTGTACTCAATGAAAATCACAGATGCAACACATAAAGAGTGAGTGTGTTCAGATTGATAGCAGTGTGGAGATATTGCATCAAGTTCACACAAATCTTGCAAATGGTGGAAATCATATTGAAGATATTATTTGTTAACATTCCAACTGAATAAGATGTTGCTGAAAATTTTACATGTATTTCTTGAAAATATACATTTTGCCTATGTGTCCAGACTTTATGGACACCCTGTAGAGTAAAGATAGTACTAAATATTTGTTGCTGTTTTAGAACTGAAGTTCATTATATCACAATTAATTCTTTATTTCCCTTCATAATTTATGTGAAATCCATTAATTTGTAGAACAAGATATTTAAAACGAGAAGGAAATCTACTGTTCAGTATTTTCTGAAAAAATTTCACAATTTTTTTTATTATTAAAGCAGTAGTTGTTAAAAGCAAAGATTTAAATTACTGAGAAGCAGTGATAGGATTCAAAATCAGTCTTTTGTTTTAGTGGAAATTCTGTTTATCTCCAAATCTATGTGTGGAGTAACAGTTGTAGATGTCTTCATTTAATCTTTGACAATTAATAAGATGCACTTTTATGTACCTAACATTTTCAATAGGAATAAGTCAAATTTTTTTCTAAAATCAAAGTCTGAATACTGAGAATGCACTTTCCAAAATTCATGAACACATTGCTGATTCCATCATCAAATCTTTCTCAAATAATTCTTCTCAGACTAGCCACATTATTGTATTTATCCAAAATAATGGTTCTTGATTCTTGATTAACTTCATTTTCAAGTCTCTTAGTTTGTAATTATTCAGTAAGTCTAGGTAATTGATTAATAACCTAAATCATAGAACTTGCAAAGCAAGCATTTCTTAGGTTTAATGGTGGAAGTTGTGAAAGAATATTTGTTTTATCATTCTAATTTTGTTCTATATATTCTTCAATATTTAATTTTTTAGCTCTCTTCTTTGGTATACTAGATGCAATATCCATGCAAGGAGGTTTTTTTTTTTCCTGCAAGGTGGTATCAGAAACAAATCTGGTTTTTGAGTAATGACACACAATTTGTTGTACTCTTCCCATCAAATTTGTCACACAATTTGCAAACTCTTGAAAGTAAGCAAAGTAAGTAAAATCCCTACCTGGCAACTGGAAGGGAAGGCTGTCCTCTCAACAAATATGCTGCTGTGGGTGCTGCTGGATGACAGGCTCTGGTGATGATGTTATTCTTTCTGATCCATGGTGCTGGCCTTAGCATGCTTGAGGTTGAGGTGCTGCGATTTCAGGTTTTTCTCAATTTGTTTTACCCATGTCTTTCTCTGATGTGCTGCACTGGAATCTATATAAACCATGCAACCAGAAAATACTTGAGATCTTTGGTTTATAATCATCCCGCTGACACTGATTCCTTGTGAATTGTTATTACGTAAAAAAAAAAGAAAAACAAGAAAAATGATTCCTGGTGACAAAAATACCATCAAAGATTTCATAGTCAGCTTGCTAATATAAGAGACTTGTTTCGTTTGTGGTCAAAAGCAACAATAATATTTTCAATATGATTCTTTCCTCCTGTTCTAATAGTCCTTTCAACAATAGGCACAAGGCCTGAAATTTTGGGGGGAGGGGTATAGTCGACTGCATCAAACCCAGTGTTTCACTGGTACTTAATTTATCAACCCTGAAAGGATGAAAGGCTAAATTGACCATGGCGGAATTTGAACCCAGAATGTAATGGATGAAATACTGCTACGTATTTCACCCAGCAAGCTAATGATTCTGTCACCTCACCACTGTCCTCTTGTTCTAACAATGCCATTACAAAAGTTTTGGTCTACATCATACTTTTTCCTCAACAGTCCCAATTTTCAGCATAGTTTCTAGTCCAATCAAAAAATTAGTAAAAATTTAAAATTTAAAACAAAATCTATATTTCTTTAAGTTTGTTGCTGATTTTACTATTTTTCTTTTACCTCCCATCTTTTTGTCACATGCCAGAATCAGTGGCTACAATATCAATAGTCATGATATTACATTTTCTTAAAACCATTTCATTATTTAGTTCATCTACTGCTTCACTTAGAAGAAGTATGCTAAGAAATTTCAAATCAGGTGTAAAATACAATTCAAATAATTTATCAGCAATTTCTTCAGTAGTTGTTTTTCTATTTGGAAATAGCATTGTCTTTGAAGAATGCTTTTATCAGAATCCATGGATTACCAACTTTAATTCTTCCTTATATTTTACTGTAATTTTCTTTGTCTTATGCTTATATAAGTTCAACATATTAGAAATATGTCCACAACACTATTCGGATCTTTTTTAAAATGGGGGCCACATTTTTCATTAACAAAACACTTTGAAACTTGGAACACTGGTAGAATGTGTCATATAAAACATCTTTTTCTCTTAGTCTTCTTAAAAAAAAAAGAAATCCATAAGTTATTCCATGTTAAAGTTGCCGTATTTCTGTAATTTCAACCAATCACTGACGTCCATTCAGCCGATATACATTAAGTGCCGACTACATAAACAAACGATTCTGAAACAATTAACCCTAACTCTAAAATGAAAAAAGCAAATAAAACAAAGGTATGGAGATTAAATACGCTTTACATCGCTTAATCAGCCAAATGAGTAAATGTAAACAACTGAATACTTGTCAGTGATTGGTTGAAATTATCGAAATAAGACAATTTTTTAAATGAAATAAATTCGAATACAAAAATATTTTTCTGTTCTATAACACAAAATAGATAAGTATACGAAGTTTGAAAGTCTTTCCGTACCAAAAACACTACGTAGAACATTAATGAAAAATGTGGCCCCCGTTTTAAAATAGATCCCAGTTTTCTATTTATATCAGTTTTTGTTCATTTGGAATCATATGAAATTCTTTGAATACTGGGTTTGCATTAACAGGTGGAAGTTGCAATGAATCACCAAACAAAAGGTTAGTCTATTCTGATCTTCAAAGGTTTCATCTTGTATTTTGTAAATAAAAGTCAGCATCAAATAATTGATCACACTGATTGCTTCAATAGTAAATAGTCTGACCTCATTATCAAATAAATTGCAACATTTTCACTTCTTTTGTCAGTTCTCTAAAGTAGGAAATTTTCTTTCTTAAGTATTCTCTGCAAAGTATTGCCTTTATTCGAAAAGCACTTATGCCAGTGAGTCTACAAATTATTACAGGAGACCAATTGCCTGAGTCAGACATGAAATTTTGTCTGATGTAGTGTCTATCAAAAAGCTTTTTGGAGTTCCTCATAGACCAGAAATGAATTTAAGCAGTTATGGGTAATCATCACATTTACATCTTGGAATAGGTTTGGTCTTATTTCAATGAAGCTCTTCCAATAATAGTAATAACTTCATTATAAATTGTTTTTTGGTCTTCATTAAGCCAAGGTTCCTTTTTGTTTTACAAATTCTTCAGTAACTTGTCTTTCAATTCTCTTTGCTTAATTTTCAACAACATTTTACTCAACTTTTTTTTTATTCTTTGATTTCTAATTGTTTTACTAATTCATGGTTCAACCACATGTTTTTCTGATATTTTCATAATGAACCACTAGATAGAAAATCAAAATTATAATTCTTAAACGATTCTTCATATGAATTGGAACCATTAAAAAAATCAATTTCACCCTTTTTCCTACATATAGACAACATTAACAAATCATGCAAGTTTTGTTTTGTTTCTTCAGTGAAATATTTGGAACTTTGATTATTTTCCCCCCTTGACCTTTGTTATTGACCATATTCACGTTTTCAGCTTCATTTTCGTCATCTGCTGGAAGCTGATGCATTTTCCTATTTGCTGGCAACTTCATATAGTGAAACATTTCTCAGAAATATTGGTCTGTTTGGATGATATATTTCAGTCATATTTTTATAAAAGATGCTCGTAGATAGTAGTGAAAGTTCTTGTAATTCCATTTTGGTCTCAACTTGTGACTCCTTTTACTAGGAATATCTGCACCCACCCAAATTACTTGATCAGAATAGCCAAATAAACGATGGGCCAACAATTTGCCAACAATTTGCCAACAATTTGCCAACACATCCATAGGCTCCAATATATCTTTTTACCAAAAAATTGCCATTCTTCTGATTTATATTACCCATATCTTGACCTAGAGTGATCCAAATTTTCTGAAATACATTCAGCTTCATTTCTTCCTATTTTTGCATGAAAACTAGGAATATAACAAGTCAAAATCATACAGTTTCCTTCAATATATTGGACATTAGTATTTGCTTATCAAATCATGAAGGGGATTACTCTTTTACTTGTTTCAGTCATTTGACTGGGGCCATGCTGGAGCACTGCCTTTAGTCGAGCAAATCGACCCCAGGACTTATTCTTTGGATGCCTAGTACTTATTCTATCGGTTTCTTTTTCCCGAACCGCTAAGTTACAGGGACGTAAACACACCACCAAGTGATGTTGGGGGGAACGACAGGCTTCTTTCAGTTTCCGTCTACCAAATCCACTCACAAGGCTTTGGTCGGCCTGATGCTATGGTAGAAGACACTTGCCCAAGGTGCCATGCAGTGGGAATGAACTCGGAACCATGTGGTTGGCAAGCAAGCTACTTACCACACAGCCACTGTAACTGAGAGAGTTTTTAATGCTATTGTCACTTTTCTTTATTTGGAACTCTCTGTTAGAGTAAAAATTTTAGACCAGCCAAAAGTTTTGGAAAATCAATTCTACACATTTCAACTTTATTTCTTCCTTTCCTGTATATATTCCAACAACTTTTGTTACATGAAGCAACTAACAATTTTATCCAGAGTTGGACTATACTCAGAACAAGATAATCTACAGGTAACATGTGGTTCAATAAACTGTCTAATGATTTCTGTTAAATCTTTGCTATAAATTGGAACGCTTTTCACCTAAGTTTTCCTGTTTGCCTAAAAAGGTTTGTTTTTTGCTAATTAATTCACAGAAGGTTTTAATCTCTTGTAAAAATGTTCAGTAGCACCAATAATATCATTGACTCACAAAGAGCTTATTTTGATAGATTCAACATTGGCAATATCACCATTTGGTTTTTCTGAATATTCTTTCAAGTCCAGCCAAAATTAGCTTTTGATTTAGGCACAAGGCCAAAGTTTTAAGAAAAGAGAGTTAAACAATACCATTGACCCCAGCATTTGATTGGGACTTCATTTTACCAACCTCAAACGGATGAAAGACTAAATTGACCTTGGTGGGATTTGATGTAAAGTGTATGTAAAGTGCTTTGAACAAAAACCGTAAAATATTTTTTCGGACAGTAACTATTTTGCTGATATTCATTGATATCATTGTCCTCCTCCTCCTCCTCCTCCTCCTCCATCAGATGGAGCATTTTTATACTCACAATCATCAGAGAGACAGTCAACACTGGCAAAATCACGGTTGCTCAAAACATGTAGTGCTACATAATTCACAGAATTTGTAGGGAACAAGTACTATTTCTTTTTTTATTAATGAACAACTGTTATATAAAAATATGGTACAAATTTTCATTGGAAAAAGTTTGGTACAAATTTTGACTCCAATAAACTGACAACAAACCTTTTTTCAACATTTTTTATTAAGTCACAGACATTAGGTGGAGTATTTTTTATTTGTTGCAGCATAGACTTTTTAAAGTCTGAAGCAGAACTATATATGCTTGTTACTTTACTTATTTCTATTTTAATGCTTCTTCTATATTGAGAGTTACAAAAATTTTTTGTCTTTCATAATAAAATTTAGTAAGTTTCTGAATAATAACAGCATTTTGAAGGGAGAAGTTGATCAAAATTTTCACGTTTTTTTTAATTATCTTTTTTAGATTTTTATAATTTTTTAACAAATAACTTTATTTTTTTCTAAGTCCATAATTACTTTTACAGTTTATTCTAAACTTTTCTTGCTGTTTTGCAGTACTAAATTTTGTGTATTTTTTTTTGTTAATTTTCTTGAAATTCATTTCTTGTTTTTGACTACCATATTCTCTTTGCTTTTTATTAATGTTTTCTTGCCATTTAGCATTATTTATATTTTTTGTTTTATTTTTTTTAATATTTAGCTTGAGCTACTGTGTGATTTAATTCATCTTAATTTATGTTACCCTTGTCATGTTTATTTACCTCTTATATGTTCCATACCCTAGGATTAATTCCACTCCATTATATATATATATAAATATATATATATATATATA
>NC_068983.1:133782839-133787968 GCF_001194135.2 Octopus bimaculoides | reverse complement strand
ATATGCCTATGTATATATATGCCTATATGCATACACTTATAAATATGTCTGTCTCTCTCCTTCTGTATGTATGCATATATATATATATATATATATATCATCATCATCATCTTTGTCATTTAACACCTGCTTGCCATGCTGATATGGGTTAGACGGTTTGACTGGAACTGATAAACCAGAGAGCTGTACCAGGTTCCAGTCTGATTTGGCATGGTTTCTATGGCTGTATGCCCTTCCTAACGCCAACCACCCAAAGAGTGTAATGGGTGCTTTTTTACATGTCACCAGCACAGGTGCCATTTACATGACACTGGCAACAGCTATGACTATGATTTCACTTGGCTTGACAAATCTTCTCAAGCACTGCATGGGTCTGTGAGGCCCAACATTTGAAGATCATGTTTCACCACCTTGTTCCATGTCTTCCTGGGTCTATCTCTTCCACAGGTTTCCTACACAGAGATTGGCACTTCTTTACACAGTTGTTCTTGTCCATATGCATCACATGACTATACCAGTGTATTTGTCTCTCTTGCACGCCACATTTGATGCTTCTTATGCCCAGTTTTTCTTTCAAGACAATTATGATCTGTTGCACATGCACACCAATATTGCACATTCAGTGAAGCATGCTAGCTTCATTTCTTTCAAACCTTTGCATATCCTCTGCAGTCACAATCCACGTTTCACTGCTGTGGAGCATGGCTGTTCACATATATGTATGTATGATTAAATCTTTACTTCAATAGACACATTGCTAGGAGACTACATTAATGGACTTGAATAAAGCCCTGTGTCTGGGATTATATATACAACCTATCTTATAATAATTATTTCTTTAATGCTTCAAACTTAGCAGTGTATTCCTTTTTCCATAAAAATGTTGAATGCTTTCTGTAGGTTTGAAAATCCCTTGACTTTTTCAGAATATGCATGAATAAATTGGCCCTAAAAATTAGTCATTCCTCTAAAACGACTCAAGGTCTTTCTAATTTGTGAGGACTTTTGGGTCTTGTATTTACCATGTCTTTGCCTTTCATCCTTTCAGAGTCACTAAAGTAGGTATCAGTTGAACATTGGGTTCAAGATAATGAACTTACCCCCTCCCCCCAAATTTCTGGCCTTATGCCAAAATTTGAAACCAATATCTACCACGTTTATAAATTTTCTATCCCTAGGAAGGTAACTTTTTTTTACAAGAAAGACACTCTTATTTTTATTCTTAGAAATAACATGTGAGATGAATTATTGTAAAATTCCTTTCACTTTCTGCTTTGGCTCAATGTTGTGAGCACCAATGCAAATGTCATATTGATAAATGGTTACTATACTGGTGATATTTCCTCAAACATTTTACATGGCAAATTGAAATATAGCATTTGCTCTTTTCGTACTGTATGGCAGACATGTCCAATACAATAATCCAAGAGCAGTATGCATTGTTATTTCTCAAACTTCATCCCATTAAAAATACTATATCTAATCCTTCCTCCTCAGAATGTTGCCCTTATGGAATTCTTGCTCTGTTTTCCTGCACCCATTGACTTGCCCTTATTCAAGAATGTTAACGACATAGATCATAGAGGGCCTGTTAAGGTCTTAAGCACAGGCCTTTTTTTTTATAGATCAAACCAGTGAAAAATAAAAATTGAATTGTCTCCGTCTATTTATAATTAGGTAGGCTGGGCCATTTGACAGTTAAATTTCTTCACCAATGATGTAGTGCTATGCTGTTTCACCAGGTACGCACTTCCGACCTCTTCATGGACTATCCGTCACTTTGTCTCCACTCAGTGACCCGTTGTTTCGTTTAGTGGGACAAGTGAAGTAAAGTAGTTGTAACTGGCAGTACTGTCCACTAGAGCCTACTTCTGAGGTGTTGATAGTATATAAGAGTTATACACTTTCGAGGAACTGAGACCACGAAATACTCAGTGACGTAGCTAATAGGGGAGCGAGGGTAGCCATCTCCTTCCCCTGAGCACATTTTTCAAAACTGGCGTCTTTTCAGCAATTTCTTAAAATTCTTAAGTTCACTTGTGCGATAAAAATCAAATCTCTTTTTTTTATTTTTGTTAATCTCATGGTCTTCGGTGAACTTTCTGGAGTCATTACTTTATTTGACCAACCTTCAATGTTTTTGAACTGTCTGCTCAGTCTCCTGTGATGTGTTGGTGGCTGCTACCTAAATCAGTAATAAGTTTAGTATATAAAAACATTGTTACTGAAACATGAAATTAATGCATTTAGAATACATTTACGTGTGTTATAACTTATGAAATATTTCGCAGAATATATGAGAAATGAGTTTAAAATTGTTTGGTATGTGTCACGGTGCCCTTCTTTATGTGCTCGCTTCCCTTAACTTTAGGACCTGACTACGCCTCGAGAAATACTACTATTTGTGATGAGAAACCATTTCAATTCAGTGATATCACTAATGATCTTGAAAAGAATTGCCTCAAAATTTCATTTTATTCCCTCTTCACAAATATGATTGAAAATAACGCTCTCCGATGAAGGACCCTGTTTAAAACAACAGCTCTCTCCTGTTCCCCCACCCCTGCAAACTATCTTATTCCACTTAATGATCTCGCATTTCTTATTTGCCGGCAAGTGTTACATGGTCTGTCAACGAATTTCCACTGCAATGCAATGTTTGCGAAGTTACCAGCCTGATGATTTGTTTGAGGAATGTTTCAATTAATATGTGTTATGATAATATTAATCATACTCATTATGTATTTGTTTGCATTTCCAATCAGGAGAAATATATTTTTCTGACATTCTTACAGATGAAAAAAATTACCACGTCCGATTCTTCGAGTGCTATCAGAATATATGCATATGATATTCTTATGAATCAAATAAGTTTACGTCACACCATGATGAAACCTAATCTGTCAGTGAATTGTTAGTTATAATTCCTCTTCCTTTTCTCTTTGCTTCAGACATATTTCCTGGTTTACTATAACATGTATAAGCACGCCTATTTAATATGCATTTATATTGTCTTCATCAAACTATATTTCAGTGAAAGCAATCGCACTAAATTTGTCAATACAGACAATTCTACTTTTCTTGGTCTCGACTATTTCACTTGAAAACTGAAAGCCAAGTCATAATAATAATGATTTATTACTTAGCCCCGTGTTTTACACAAACAATACATTGTATATATGTGTGTAAATACTGTGTATGACACACACACACACATCTAATGGCATGTATATGTGTGTTTTCAATTAAAGTTAACATAGCATTTATAACTAGTCTAATTTGTTCAATCAAATTTTCTGATGGTAATCCATGAAAAAGATAAAGAAAATGACAAAGATGACACAAGTCAAAATATTTTATGCATTGCCTGATTATTTCCCTCCTCTTCGTCTTTTACTGGCCATCCTTCTACAAGTTCGGTAGATTCACTAGCGGGACGCAAATATCACGTGTTAGATCACATTTCAGATAACTAGAACCGCAGTTTGGTTGAGATCTTGAGCAAGAAGGTGTTGGTGCACATTGGTAGAAATTATGTGAGAAGTATTCATGCACAGCATGTCGTACTAGCAACCAACCAAATCCAATTTGCGAATTTGGAGCATGCGTCTGTTTGCCGTAAGAAAAGAAAGGATAGTCGCTACTGGGGTCAATATCGTGCATTCGCTGTTTGGTACGGAATTTCTCCCAAATGCAGTCGATATATGCATGGTGTATCCAAAACATCGGGTCATAACATGCTGATTCTACTTTACCCATTTGTCCACCGACCCATGTGTGAACATGGTTGTGCATTTTCTCAATATTTGTCCAGTTCGGAGCATGTGGGTACGTAATGTCTTCTAAATAAAAACGCAACATAATGTTTTCCTCTTCTCTGGTTGTCATCAGCCGGTTTACACGTCCAATATTGCGATGTAAGGGTCCATGCGGTGTAAACCATCCTGCAAAAGGACCACCAGTGACCAGTCCACGACCATTTCCAATAAAATGGTCTGAAAATATTGAAGATTGTGTCGGGTCAAACAAACTGTTATCAAGAGTATTATTCCAGTATGGAATGTTAATACCAGGAATTATTTGGTTTAGTGCGTTTTCTAGCCTAGAGAGAAACAAAGAAAAAGAGAAAATTTAACCGATTGTTGTGTTAGTAAAGAACCAATAATACGTGGGTTGTTAATACACAACTATATGCAGAATTACATATCGTAAGTTTAATGTGGCATATATTTAGTCTCACTGTGGAATTAGGCCCACTGTTTAGGCCGCAGGAAATCGATAACCAGGAATGAGAAGTGAAATCACTAGTTTCAGCTTTATAAAGACTCATCAGAGATCACTTATCCCTGTCTAATAAGATGGTGAGTAAAAACTAGAAAAATGTAAAGATTGTGTTTAGATTCAACTCCATTACATAGTAATATAAAGTTCACAACTGGGTATTAATTTTCACAATATCAACAATACACATTCGTGTTGCGAATAGCCGCCTGGCTGAATAAATACCGTCTATAAATACTGGCCTATGAACGGTGTATATACATTAAGTATGATATATATAAATGACTATTTTAATTTAATATTGCCTCAATCGCGTATACCAGATCTTAATTCTAAATGTAATTGTAAAGATCCTAGAATATACCCTTTTAATGAATGCTGTTTGAACAAAGGAGTAGCATATAGAGGTAAGGTTTTAGGTAAAAGAATAATCCTGTATTAAGAAGGAAGATAGTTGAGCCTTTTTCAAAAAAGGTAATTTTTCAGAGTAACACCCGCACGATTTTCACTAAGAAAAAAAATGAACTCGGATTTTTTGCGTGGAATCAGATACCCTGACCTCCTAATATGCTGCAAATCCCTTATTTTGGTTCGGGAAAGTGGGGGAAGCCTCCGGTCCCGGATTCATTGGAATTTTTTTTTATTCGTTGAATGAATTCATGTGACATCCTAATATTCTACAAAACCCTTTTTGGGGTCCGAAAAACGGAGGTGGAAGCCTCGGAAATTTTACCCATCCTACCCCCATTAAGGAAAAATAAAATTTCAATGAATCTGGGACAGATTTCCCTAACCCCAACCCTGAAAAGATCAATGGGAGTGGGAGTGGGTGAAATTTCCGAGGCTTC
>NC_068983.1:133781063-133782801 GCF_001194135.2 Octopus bimaculoides | reverse complement strand
AAGGGTTTTGTAGCATATTAGGATGTCACAGGAATTCATTTAACGAAAAAAAAAGTTTCCAATGACTCCAGGACCTGGGAGATGGGAGGTTCCCTCTTCGCCCCCCACCTTTCCGAACCAAAATAAGGGATTTGCAGCATATTAGGAGGTCAGGGTATTTGATTCCACGCAAAAAATCCGAGTCTTTTTTTTCTTAGTGAAAATCGTGCGGGTGTTACTCTGAAAAATTACCTCAAGAATCACGGGTTGTCTCAGAGCAATCCCATACAGATATGGACTCTACTGCCATTCCATGAAATGCCACTTATGTTTAAGTGAAAAGTCGTTTATCTTGTTTCAGGACAACTCGTAAACCGAAAATCCGAATTATTGAATGTAATCTTTTACTTGTTTCAGTTATTAGACTGGGGCACCGCGTTAAAGAACTTTTAATCGAATAAATCAGTACTTATTTTTTTAAGCTTGGTACTTATTCTATCGAATTCTTATGCCAAACCGCTAAGTTACAGGGACGCAAACACACCAACACCGGTTGTCAACCAGTGGTGGGGTATAAACACAGATACAAAGACACACAAACACATAGATATAGATATATATACGACGGGCTTCTTTCAATTTCCGTCTACTAAATCCACTCACAAGGCTTTGGTCGGCCCCAGGCTATTGTAGACACTTGCCGCGCAGTGGAACTGAACCCGGAACCATGTGTACCGCACAGCCAGGCCCGATTCTTCAAAAATTTCTTGTTTCGAGGCTCCTTCCATCGAAATAACCATTTCTTTCTACCGCATATTGTTATTAATTTTATCATTGTTACTTTGGATATGTTAAATGTCTTCATATTCAGTTATTAATTTTCTTCAACCATCGCATTTGGTGCGATTCCTTTTCATAATGTTTTACAGCATTTTTATAATGTTTGTTTTTATATTGTTGTTTTTCTTTTTATTTTAAATGGCTTTTCATCGATTATATTACAGGTTATACATACGATTTTTATGTTTAAGAGTTTTAAATTATCATTCTTATTTGAAATTGTCGCTCCAAATTTGAATTGAATTTCCTCTTTCCTCTTGTACTTTTGAAATCGTATTTCTTCCTATTAATTTTCCCCTCTCTTCTGTTTTTCTTTGCGTTGCACTAACGTCCTTAGATCAAATTTCTTTATGAATGTACGCTTGTAATTGCTTCTACCTCTCTTTTTTCTTACATACATACATACTTGCACTCACGCACGAGCTCACACATGCACGCTCTATCTCTTTCTGTAGATTACTGTTAAGATAATGTGTACACAAACTATACAAGAAAAATTCTGCCACATCTAACTTTCTTTCGCATGCTCTCGGATTTTATTACCTGCCCGTCGAGGTAAGGTATTGTATAATATAACGGGTAAAAATGAATATTTCCTTAAAACTTCATGCATTGTTCATCTTTCGCATCTTACAACTTGCCGTTACTAAACAATTTCAACCGATACAAAATAATCTTTAACCGTTACATAACTGAAGAATGGACAAACATTCCTTTGGAAACAATTCAAGCTTTGTATGAGTTCATACCTCGTAGAATTCAAGCCGTAATTACTGCTAAAGGCGGTGCTACCCCATATTAAAATAAATTTGTTTGAAATTCTAAGGTGTTTCCATTATTTTGTCCAACCCCTGTATATATATATATATATATATATATATATAAGCACACACACACACACACACACACACACACACAC
>NC_068983.1:133777624-133780113 GCF_001194135.2 Octopus bimaculoides | reverse complement strand
AGAGAGAGAGAGAGAGAGAGAGAGAGAGAGAGAGAGAGAAGAGGAGTAAATTCCTAACAGTATTTAAATTCGTTCGTCTGTTTCGTGTTCAAATTCTGCCCAGAATGATTTTGTCATTCGTACATGCGGTAGTGAATTAAATATAATAGAAGTTATATAGTAAGGTTGTTTCATTTAACTATATTCCATACCTGAAAATATCTACGATAATCGAAGACATCATCACCAGATGATGGCCCGAGCTGGCTCACATTGCTATAGCCTGTTTCATTCGCATTAATAGCTTTTTAGTTTACCTTGTAACAGGCATAAACATCACACGATTCCATCAATATACAAAGCGTTTGTACTTCGTGGGACAAGAACTAATATTTTATTGCTGCTTCCAAGAGGCGGAGTCAGCTGAATCAATATAGGAGCCTGCATCATAGCACTACCAAGATACTCCACTTTAGCTGGCTCAGTTCTCGTATCTATCATCAGGTGTTGAGAGTCGATATATTTTAGTGTTGTAATTAGCAAGAATAGTGTATGGAAAATAGGCCATAATAGATCTGTGTTAAGATTACATTGCTACCACTAGGACTTGTCTGTATGTGACGTTGTTTCAAGAAATTCAATCAGCTTCACATCAAAGAAGATTCAAAATAAATGTGTTACTTACAGAATTAAGTATATTCGGTGCCATCCGAGAAAACCTGGTCCTTCATGGGCGATATTCTTTAGAATTGCATGGAAATTACAGAGAGCATCGTATTTATTGGGCCTGAGGGACTGTAGGATATAGAAATAGAACGACATCAAAACTACAATTGTATTTCTTTTCAGACAACAACTAAAAATAGAACAAGAAAGTTTACATCCAACATGGTGTGGTATAGTTTGATGTGGTGTAGTGATGTGTGATGCTGTTTGTGGTTGTTGTGTTGACCGAGTCAACTGCAATTGACAAAGTGCGACGCACACAGTCAGAAATAGCCTTCATTTGTTCATATGGCCGTCTATCAAAACGGTAGCCAAGTCTGATTCAAATTATATGCTACCGTCTTAAAGATGTGGTACCGTGTGGTGCCATGTTGTATTGTGTGGTACTATCTGATATCGATGAAACACTGTTCACTTCCTCTTTCTCTCCCCGTCGTCGTTGTTGTTATTTAACCCCAAGTCAACATTAATTGAGATAACCTATCATCAAAACATTGCAAGCTTGGTTATATCTACTACATCAGACATAGTGAATAAAGACCCATCATTTGATATCGCAGATTTCTATGCATCTATTTCTAGGAAATTGCTAGATAAAGCCTTCACTTTCTCAAGCGAATTTATAGAGATCCTTTCCAGGGGCCATATTATCGAATTTTTCAACAATCTAAGTATGTCATGAGGTTTCCAGCCATGAATTCTACTCACGTGTCAAGTTTCATTAAAATCAATAAACGATGTAGGAGGAGTTAGCTAACAATGCCACAAACAAACACACCGATTTTCCACATATGTAGTAGACTAGCTGGTGTACCCAGTAATTCTCGGGGTTAAAGATGTTCTATTGAAACGCATTATCACTCTGATAGAAGAAAGCAATTTCGTTATAACTGCCACAAAAGGTGTATTTTCCGTCACCAAAAAGTACAAAAAAAAAAGAACAAAACAAAAAAACTGTCAGCTGGAGGAGGGAGAGATTGTTGGAGGCTGGCGAGAGAGGTTGTCGGAGGTTGGTGAGAGGCGAAGACATTATTTTGTTTAGCGAAGGCATCTGGGAAATGTATAACTGCTGTCATTCACAGAAAAACTATCGTTTTACCGTGAGAAAAGCACCGTTGAAGTGTTAAGTGAAATTTAGCATTCAATGATCGAATCCACGCTATGCCTGCATGAAGCCACTACAAATACGTTGTGGAATATAAAAATTATCTACTGCCATGGAAAAAGTGTAACTGTGAAAATGCAGAATTATCGGAGTGATGGGCATTCAAAAAAGTATGTATGTATAGAAATGTATGAATGAAGTCTTTAAGGAAGTGCAGTAATAATGTTTAGCAGTTCAAAACTGTGAGTAGTGAAATGCAGAATTGGGTCGGCTGACCGTGAGAATCAAATATTGATCGCTTCGCTAAAATCTGCAGGTGGTATGGGTTATTTCCCTTGGGTTGTTTAAAGAAAATATTAGTAATATGAAGTAGATAGAAGGATCCATTGGAAGGGCTCTATTATCGATTTTTTTCAACAATCTAAGTATGTCATGAGGTTTCCAGATATGAGTTCTACTCACGTGTCAAATAAAGTATAAAAGTGATACTGTCTGCGAAAATTAAAAAAATAGGACACACAAAAAAATGAATATTCAAAATAATCGAACATAAACAATGAAATGGGTTATTTCCCTTGCGTGTTAAAATATATTGTGCAGTGCTATGGGTTATTTCCCTTGGTTGCTTAAAAAATTAGTTATATGAAGTAGATAAAATAATTTGAGGTAAAATAATTTC
>NC_068983.1:133775492-133777429 GCF_001194135.2 Octopus bimaculoides | reverse complement strand
CCCCTCTCGCCCTCTCTCTCTCTTAATGTAACTTCCTCCCCTGCCCATTTCTCTCCATCTGCTTTTCTTTAACTTCACTACCAGAACATCAACTTCTGCTAAATATTGTATCCTAAACATATCTCTTTCTTTTTACCTTTCCCTCCTCACGATACAGTACGTCGTTAACACTTCGCTCTCCCTGTTTTCTCTCACACTTTTTCTCTCGCTCTTCACCTCTCCCTTCAACTAACCACGTGACGCATTTGGCCTCATTATACATCTTTCTCTACTTCTTTCTCACTTCTTTCTTCTCTCTTTCAATTTTGCTCCACCTATTACTCACTCCACTTCACCTCTCTAATTAACTAAAGTATAACGGGAAAACGAACAAGCAAATTATTGTATATATTAGTGGGACCAGGAAAAAGAAAAGCTAGAGAGGAAGAGAGAGAGAGAGAAGAATTGATCCCACTATAACGCTGGTATTATATTCATCGACCTCAAAAGGATAAGCGGTAAAGTTGACTTCGGCAGCATTCGAATTTTGCCGGAACAATTACTGCGAAGTGGTCTGTCCGACGCTCTAACCAACCTACCAACTGTGTGTGTGTAAGAGTATAATATATTAGTTTCAAATTTTGGCACACGGCCAGCAATTTCGTGGGTGGGGAGTTGATCAGTTGTGTCGGCCCCAGTGCTCATGTGGTATTTATTTTTATAAAAGACGACCTCGGTAGTATTTGAACTCGGAACGTAAAGACGGACGAAATACTACTAAACAGTTTGCCGGCGTGCAAACCATTCTGCCAGCTCGTCGCCTTGCATAATAGTATAATATATAAGACCGTATATGTATGCACATGTACTCAAAACATATAAGTATAAATGTGTGTGTGTGTGTGTGTGTGTGTGTGTGTGTGTGTGTGCAATATAAGTGAGCATATACAAATAATAACACTTACCCGATCGTTCTTCATAATATTGAGGGCTCTGAAGAAATCATGGAGGTTCTTTCTCGGCATTTCTCGAATTTCCCGCCTCATTTTTAATCTGTTTGGCTGTATTAATAATGTCTGAATCCATTGGTTAGTGGCTTCATCAATAATTTGTGTACCAGCTGGTGGGACTGATCCTATCACCGCTAGTACCGCAAGCAGTGCAAAAACATTCATTACCTGTGCAATAACAAAATAAAATGTATCTGTGTGGCATAGACAGATGATTGGTTGGTTGGTTGAGGCCTTACACTATGGCATCTATTGTTTATATATTGTAATACTTGGGGATGGTCATATTTTGCCAATTAAACACACACACTATATAGTTGGTTTTCACTTCAGTTTTAAAGTGCGAGTGGTTAATTGGGAAAATATAACCATTCCTAAATATAACAATATCTGTTTCAACACATGATCTCACATCAAGAACCTTGCAAAACAAATACATAAATCACACATACATGCATACATACATACATACATACATACATACACACACATATTCTTTCACACACACATATATTGTTGTAGTGTAATACATGAGTTCATAAAATCTTGTGGCTATCACAGGGAGCTCTTCTAGCAAACTCGGCTACCAAACCACATAGCAATCCAAAATTAAAAGCAGAAAAATACACACACACACACACATTATATATAATGATTTCGTGCAATGACATCTCTTGATTGTACTCTTAAACATGAGGAGCACAGATGTGGCTTTTCAGTCCTGCTAGAGACTTATACTCTTTTGTACAGATGTAGCAACAGAGACAAATAAAGATGCACAGTATATTATATAAGATAAATTCTTTATTTTATTAACATTATTTTCACAATGTTTATATGCCAAAAAGATTTTATAACATTTTTCTGACATAATTTAAATATATACTTTAACCATGTAACACAAGCCTTCTGTAGTTTTTTCACTCTTATTATCTTTTATATATATAT
>NC_068983.1:133774756-133775378 GCF_001194135.2 Octopus bimaculoides | reverse complement strand
CTACATGACAATGGAGATAGATAGATAGAAATATAGGTAGGTAGATAAGCTGATAGATAGATAGATAGATAGATAGATAGATAGATAGACAGATAGATAGATAGATAGATAGATAGATAGATAGATAGATAGACAGATAGGTAGAGGAAGAGAGAAAGAAGGGGTATCCCCTTCCTATTCACCATTCGTTTATTTATTTATTTATTCATGGAACTACATTTCATCAAAAAATTCTCTCCAGAATTGAATGTTTGAAAGAAAAGCGGAGACAGCACATTTTGTAAGTGTTATACTAATGTTCCAATCGAAGTCGGATGTAGAGGATTTGTAGGAAACAGTGTGAAACGACTGCTGTTATCGTTAGGCCTAACTCATCGGAAGGTAAATACCACCATTACCGATATCCGAACTACAGTGGAGAAGGCTAGCCACTGGATTTGGTTAAAAAGAGACGATGAGCGATGGCTAGAGAACTATTGAACTTTGTTTAATAATCAGTTGATCTAGCAAGCGGGGCCTCATATCAGTGAGGGGGGGGGGCGGTGCGCATTGATGCCGTCGAGAGGTAGGCCCCGAAACGGCGCGCATTCTCTCCTGATGACCCCATACACTTGCTGGCTTC
>NC_068983.1:133771662-133773633 GCF_001194135.2 Octopus bimaculoides | reverse complement strand
AACCCATTCCAATTCAATGGTAAAGGACTAAATGAATAGTGAATAGGAAGTGGGATACCCCTTCTCTCTTTCTCTCTCTCTCTACCTATCTATCTATCTATCTATCTATCTATCTATCTATCTATCTATCTATCTATCTATCTATCTATCTATCTGTCTATCTATCTATCTACCTACCTATATTTCTATCTATCCATCTTCATTGTCATGGACCCTCCCCCACAAAAACCCCACAAAACCTCAAAAAAACATGTTTTACATAAATGAACAAGCTGTTTGTACATTCACAAAAAGTTCATTTGACAAGTTCGAGAAAGAAACGAAAGCGTTAATAATAAAGAAACAAAAAGATTTTTTCCCAAAATTCTGACTGTTTTCTCAACACGTACATACACACACACACACAGACGCACACACAGACGCACACACACACACACACACACACACACACACATACGCTTATGCACACGGTGTGTAAATAGACGTGTGTGTGTGTTGTGTGCGTCTGTGTGTATGTGTGAATGTGTATTAAAATTTATATATGTGCAAGAATGTCACCAAATTACCCGAGATATTCCATCGATGCCATAAAGACGTAAATGCTTTAAAAGCGACAATATAACGTGACAAAAGTTGGTTTGTAGAAAGTCAAGTCTCGGTTAGTTGGATACATGACCAACGTAGCATTTTGAATTCACACATTTCACTAATGACTTTGAAAACATCATGAAGGCCATGTAATAATTTCTTTCCTTCTCACGAATCTGATACTTTGTTGTTGTTTAGCCCAAGTCAGCCACGATCCATCAGATTTATGTGCTTAATGTATTTTAGACTAAAACTTCTCCATGATGTTTTTAAGCGTTTTCAACTTTTGAAGACAATTCTGTGACCTGAGAGAGATTTGGCTGTTATTTCCGATAGATCTAGCAATCACTTTGATCCATCTGGAGAAGAGTATTTATGTAAAACCTGGGAAGGACAAGTTATGTAGAACAAGAGGACAAAATACAGTTTCAAGTCTTTGTTATAGAAGGTTGGCTTTATCTGCATCTCAAATTTCATTGGGAAAGGCATGACTCTTACAATATCCCTTCCTGTTCTCTTTAAATGTGTTTTTTTTCCTACTCAGTGAACATTAAATCGATATCTTTTGCAGAGTAAAAAATAGGGAGAAAAAGACAAAAATAGCCTTGGAATATTTTGTAGCATTTTATTAACGACAGATTTTCAACAAAAAACGTCTGTATCAAGAGTTAGTGAAACGAAATTATTTCGCACAGAATCAATCTGTATGGCAAACCCATCCCGTTTTTTTTTGTTAATCAGCAATTTACAGAGCATTGTACCTTTGAACAATCAAGTGTATCTACACACTTAGCAGCTCAGTACAAATATTTAACTCTAGACAATCAAATACCAAAACAAAATAGTCGCTGAATGGCTGAAAGTGGCTGAAAAGGATATTGATATTATTGATGATGATGATAATGATGATGAGCTGAATATGATGATAAGGGTCAAATATTTCAGATAGAGGCAAAAATATATGCCATAGATACATAAAAAGGAAGAAACTTGATGAGTTGGTAACCGATTCTCAGGTACATGCGTACCTACAAATATATGTATACCGTAATTATAAACCAAACAACGTTAAACAAATAACAGACACTCACAATTCAAGAGATACGACTAAAGCAATAAGTACTACTACTACTACTACTACTACTACTGCTGCTGCTGCTGCTGCTACTACTACTACTACTACTTGTTGTTGCACAACAGGATATGCAATTTCAGCATATTGAAATATTTACTTTGGTACACTGAACATTTTTGTTTTTACTTTTGGGGAGGAGATCGGGGCATATTTTATTTAAACACACACATATATATATATGTGGGTTGGTGTGGGTATATATATGTGTGTGTGTGCGCAAATCGACCCCAGGACTTATTCTTCGTAAG
>NC_068983.1:133770493-133771483 GCF_001194135.2 Octopus bimaculoides | reverse complement strand
ACACACACACACACATACAACGGGCTTCTTTCAGTTTCCGCCTACAAGGATTTGGTCGGCCCAAGGCTATAATAGAAGACACTTGCCCAAGGTACCACGCAGTGGGACAGAACCCAGAACCATGTAGTTGGTAAGCTACTTACCACATAGCCAGCGGCCCTATCGGGCAGCTTTTAAGCTAGCTCCTGTGGAAGGCTCTTCATTGGGCCTTGGGCCCAACAATGACACTTCATGCATTGAGTACATATTAAATTTTATTAAACTTGACCAATATTTTTCAAACAATGAACAATTTTCACCTAAACAATGATATAATTTGTCGACTTGGAACTTATTGCAATGCTGCATAATAAGCATTTTTTGTCTTCCCATTCAAGGGTCAGTACAATTTTCTTTTCCTGTGTAACCTCTTTCTTTCTCTCTCTCTCTTTGTTGATTATTGTCAGCCATCATCATCTCCAGTACCACCACCATCACTACCACAACTGCCATACACACACCATTCAAACTTCTGACGCCACCACCATCAATACCTTTGACTTCGCCGCCTTCCCCTCCATCACCATCACCACTGTCTTTCACATCGCTTATTATCACCGTCATCCCTGACTGCCTCGGCTACTCCCACCCATACCATCATTACCGTCGCCTCCGCCTCTATGCCTACTATTACTTTCCTCCATCACGAGGAATAGTAGAAGAGTCATTGAATAGTGAGAGAGGTAGTCAAAATGTGACACACTGACTCACAGTAATTCATTTTGGCATTTATTATTATTATTATTATTATTATTATTATTACACACACGCACACGCACGCACACACACACACACACACACACACACACACACGCGCGCGCACACATATGTAAATCTATCTATCATATTAATACGGATATACAGTTTATAGTAGATAGGAGTTTCGATTCCTGTAGGTGATGTAAAAACTTTTCACTATCTTTTTCTATATTAGATATTTATATTATCATA
>NC_068983.1:133762613-133769313 GCF_001194135.2 Octopus bimaculoides | reverse complement strand
CAGCAGGGTTTCGCCACCATCCCCTGCCGGAGCCTCGTGGAGCTTTAGGTGTTTTCGCTCAATAAACACTCACAATGCCCGTTCTGGGAATCGAAACCACGATCCTATGACCGCGAGTCCGCTGCCCTAACCACTGGGCCATTGCGCCTCCACTCCTGAAACTGTCATATAAGCGCAAAAAAGAAAGTAACTTAACTGTGTATTGCTAAAGCCACAGGAACATTCTCTGCACATTTCAAAGAACAGTTGACGGTAGTACTTGAGGATATGTGGAGCGAGATTTTCTGTATCAGTTGATGGGCGGGGTTATATATCATACTGGGTGCTGTTTTTAAAAAAGTGAAGGGGTGAAGAGAGATGCTCAGTTAGTGGCACACACCTGTCCAGAGACTAGTGTCACAACAAAACAACTTCGTCGCCGATGTTAAAGTCATCGGTCACAACGTTGACTCCTGCACAATTAGAACAGGTTATTATCAACGACTTGACTTTTGATCATATGTAGTAGAGTGATATGTCTCTGAGGACAGGTAAGTCTTCATGACGTCACAAGAGGCCCCGGAGTTGTGTCCTCTGATGGTTACCTAGAGAAAAATATCATATTCAGGGCAGAAAACCCAGCTGCTACGCATGTGATAGTATGGATAAGTTAAGGGCTTTCTGCTCAGAAGAGTTAGAAAAGTTCAGGAAAAAAAAAGAACAAAAACGACAACAAAACGTAAGATAAAAAGAACAACTCCCGCCAAACAAAAACAAAGCACAAGACAAAAAGAACAAAAGAAAAAGAAAAGAAAAGAAAGCCCAGTAACTGCAGGCCACTGAAGCTGCTGTTGCTTGTGTACCTCCAGGTACATCTCCAGAAACATCGAAAGAGGCGATTACTAAAAGCATTGCAACCGACGTGCTAGCAGCAAGAATGATCTTTGATACGGTTACAGACAGCACTAGTATACCACACACCTTCCTGAAGGCTGACTCCACAGTTGATGCATCTCACGAATACAAGCATTATGAATTGAAATATTAGCACGAAGGATGACCCTAGCTTTCTCGTCAACTTTGTACAACATATAAGTATGAAGGTGACCAGCAACAATAAGATTATTTCAGATTTACAGTTCACTGAAGCAGCAGAGATGGGGGTCAGTCACACTAGTAGTGCAGGTCATAAAGGTTGGAGTAAAGGCCATTTGAGAGCTTTCAGTTCAGAAGATGAGGGAAAGCGTAAGAAACAAGAGGGTGGTAGACATTATCAGAGGCAACAATTACAACCACAACAACAATACAACCAGGCCCCGGAGGGGAAGATTATGGCTGCTGCTATTAATGTTTCTGAAGCACTTTTAGTCGGAGCTGTAAGGATAGCCAAAGAAGAGGCAAAGGCGAGCGAAATATCAGGTAAGGGACGATGTAGGGTACTGATAAACCAAGTGATCTTTTCCTTTAGAACAGGGACGTCTAGAGGGTTGCAAACTCTATCTCATTCTTGTTGTCCACTTCTCCAGGCTCCATCATCTTCTCATCGTCTTGGCGATGAGACGATAGAACTTGGAGAAAGGTAAAAAAAAAAAAAAATGAGAATAAAAGCGAGTAAGCTATTGGAAGCATTCTGTTAAGGACGTGTGTAAACCTATCAAACCCATGTTTCACAACTATGAATGAGAAGTAGAAAACTGAGGAGTTGTTATGTTGATGGGAGACGATTATATCGAACACCAAAATAATAAAGACTAGCGGGAGGTGTGAATGGAAGAAGGTATCTTCAAACTGGAGACCTGGCCGAGTGCTTGCAACAGAATGGACTCTACTAAAGGCATCCAAGACACAAAGTGCTGAACCAAATACCATTAGGTATCTAGTTCGACATTCCTGCAGTTCTAATCACCCAGGATTGGCACATTTTTATCGACCTCAAAAAAGATGAAAGACACAGTTGACATCGGCGGATTTGATCCCAGAACGTTGAGAATCAAAGAAAATGCCACGAAATATTCTTTCCGACAGTCTAACGACTCTGCCGATTCTCCTATAGTTTCCATTGTTATTGTTTCTTTGGTGTCCCGTTCGAGTGTTGCTTCATTTTGTTTTTTGTAAGACCGACAGTAAAATGTACACATCTGTAGTGTTGTGTACATTATTGGAAGTAGACTTGTCTTGTTAGCAAAGAAGGACTTCAAGTATGACACCTGCTTGTTATTGCTCACTTAATTATTCTCTCTCTTTCCATCTCAAATTACTCTCCCTCTTTATCTGTCTACTTTCTTTCACAAACGCATTCATACACAGAGTACAAACACACAAACTAACACTCCCTAGAACATGCACAAACGCATAAACACTAATACATACTCAAACACACAGACGCACGCGCACACGCACACACACACACACACACACACACACACACACACACACACACACACACGAAGTCACTCGACCTGTTAGAAATAGCAGCAACAACTTCCACAAATCAATCCCGCTGATAAAAAAAAAAAAAAAAAGGTGGGATATACGGGACAATGTTGTTTCGATATAGCTGAATCAGAACTGATGTGATTCAGGGTAAGGACTGCTTAAGGATGAATATAGAATTGAATCAGGAGAGTCTGACGGTAGTGAAAATGTCGTTGCTGTTGTTGCTTCGCCGCCCCAGATCAGTTCTCTTATCAAAAGCGTTCTGGTCGGGACCACTCTATCTTTCTTTTTAGATATAGTGTATTCAGGACCGCATTATTCAATGCTTCCAAGGTAGTAGAATGCCACAATAACGGTAATTTTTGACAATAATGTATAGGAATTAGAGTTTTATAGTTTTATATGTACTTAAAACTCTTGCCCAGTCTCTCTTTCTTTTCGATTATGCTTGTAATCAATTCTTCAGATTCGAAACTTTTCTAATTTTTCATATTTCTCAGTATCGAACTCAACATTAATTAACGTAAAGGACCTGAATGAAATACAGTTTGCACGATACGCTAACGATTCTACTACAGTCAGTTTCGAAATAGTTCTTTTTAATTTCAGCACAAGGTCAATAGTTTTGAGGGGAGGGGGCAAGTTGATTACATGGACACCAATACTTGACTGGTACTTTATTTTATTAGTGATAATGAAAGGATAAAAAACAAAGTTGACCTCGGCGGAATTTGAAACTCAGAACGTAAACAACCGGAAAAAATTTCGCTAAGCATTTTGTCCGACGCGCTAACGATTCTGTCAGTTCACTGTCAAGTCAGTTTCAAAATAATGATTGCAGCACGATTACAAGTTTGTGGAAGACACAATCGATCGATTCGATACCAATGCATCGTTGATTTTACTATGAAATTGATTTCGGTAGGTTTTTTAAAACTCGAAATGAAAAAGATGACAAAATTCTCATTTATGTCCAGCATTTCACACCACAAACAACACAACATACACACTCATACACTTACATATATACAAATAGACATAAGTACACTAACACGTACTCAAACACACACACGTACCCCAAAGATTTTATGCTATATATTTCTTAGAGTCAACATGACTTAACTTACCAAAGGGGTAGACTGGAAGAATGCCGAATTAAATGCATTTCCAGTATTTAGTTACGTCCGTTAACGTTTGCTAATGTTGGGTTCAGAGTTGAGAAGAATGTTATGAAAAAGTTTCGAATCTAAGAATTAAATTTTGGCATAATCCACAGGGAATAAAGTTTGGTCAAGAGTAAGTTTTAAAAAGCATTGCTTTTAATGACTTTTTGTTAAATATTACCATTACTGTGGCATCTTACACTTTTGGAAGTTTTGAACAATGCAGTTTTAGATACACTTGTCTTGTTGGCACTCCGTCGCTTACGACGTCGAGGGTTCCAGTCGATCCGATCAACAGAACAGCCTGCTCGTGAAATTAACGTGCAAGTGGCTGAGCACTCCACGGACACGTGTACCTTTAACGTAGTTCTCGGGGATATTCAGCGTGACACAGTGTGACAAGGCTGACCCTTTGAAATACAGGTACAACACAAACAGGAAGAAAGAGTGAGAGAAAGTTGTGGTGGAAGAGTACAGCAGGGTTCACCACCATCCCCTGCCGGAGCCTCGTGGAGCTTTAGGTGTTTTCGCTCAATAAACACTCACAACGCCCAGTCTGGGAATCGAAACCACGATCCTATGACCGCGAGTCCGCTGCCTTAACCACTGGGCCATTGCGCCTCCACATAGATACACTATATCTGAAAAGAAAGACAAGGTGGTCACGACTTGAACATTTTTGATAATAACATTGATCTGGCGCTAAACAACAACAACGTTCAGCCTCATCATATATAACGCCGTCCCTCAAAATATCCTAGATTCTTCTCTATACTCAACCTAAACATTCCTTGCTCTGGATTTAATCACTTCTAATGAAATAAATGACCAATATAGGTGCAGGAGTGGCTGTGTGGTAAGTAGCTTGCTTACCAACCACATGGTTCTGGGTTCAGTCCCACTGCGTGGCACCTTGGGCAAGTGTCTTCTACTATAGCCTCGGGCCGACCAAAGCCTTGTGAGTGGATTTGGTAGACGGACACTGAAAACAGCCCGTCGTATATATATGTATATATATATACATGTGTGTGTGTGTTTGTGTGTCTGTGTTTGTCCCCCACCATCGCTTGATAACCGATGCTGGTGTGTTTACGTCCCCGTAACTTAGCGGTTCGGCAAAAGAGACCGTTTGAATAAGTACTAGGCTTCCAAAGAATAAGTCCTGGGGTCGATTTGCTCGACTAAAGGCGGTGCTCCAGCATGGCCGCAGTCAAATGACTGAAACAAGTAAAAGAGTAAAAAGAGTAAAAGAGTAATCAAATATAAACCTCCCTAACGAATCCTTATATAAAAAACTTTTTGAGAAATTTCCACACCTACGTAATGCCATCCACACATATTTTCATCCGTTTCGCAATATCTCCGTTTTGCAATGTCACTCTTATTTAATGTCACTCCTTACGAAATGCGACCTTTACATCATACGACCTTTACTGCCTCATACGCAATAACACTAATGAAGCAATGCAATAGTTTCTGTAAAAGGCACAATGCTACCTTTATGCCACGTAACGTCACATCTTATATACTGTTATATCTTACAAAACGTCACATCTTGTGTCAGACCTTAAACAATGTCACCCCTTAGGTAATATTAACTCATACAATATCACATCTTACATAATATCTATTATTTAAACCATCTGTCTGAGTGGTAAAAAGCTTGCTTCCCAACCGCACGGTTTCAGGTTCATCCCAAAACAAACAAACAGAGAAACGAGACATGCACCATAAAGAGTATAACCCTTCGTCAGTTGTCCTTGTTCCATCTACTTCGCGTTTCGAAGGCAAGGACAATACGCGACTTTGTTGGAACAGTCCTTCCCGCAAAGCAAATTAAATAAAATTTGGAATCTTTTGCGGAGGGTGAAAGTGTTAACAAGAACAAGACAGTGAGAACAAGACAGTAAAACAAACAGTGAGGGTTGTTAAGCCAAGACGATAGAAAAGTTATTATGAACGCTTAAGATAGACGTGCATGAGAGAAGAGACAGAAATAAGTTTTCTAAAATATAAAGGACATAATGGAAATTAATATGCACAAGTCAAATTTTGCAACACCACTACGTCACATATGAAAAATAACATCGCTTAAATGGTAGCCATTTTCGGATTCGCACGCCCGTGCTCTTTCCAAACCTTGCACCATAACACCCTCAAGAGTTTCAGACCCCACTTCTCTGATTTCTCTATTGATGTTCTCCTTCAGTTGCACAAGGGACTCCGAATTGCTGACGTAAACCCTTTCTTTCAGGTTTCCCTACAAGAAAAAATCCTGGCTAGTCAAGTCTGGGGAACGTGAAGGCCAGTTAACATTGCCGTAGCGGGAGATTATTCTCTCTCCAAAGCACTACCGTAGCAACTGCATTGTTTTTCTTGCGGTATGAGCAGTTGCCTCATCTTGCTGGAACCATGTGTGAGGTCTACTTTGAATGGCCTTCACGTTCCCCAGACTTGACTAACCCGTATTTTTTCTTGTGGGGGATACCTGAAAGAGAGGATCTACGTAAAAAAACCGGAGACTCTGGAGCAACTGAAGAACATTAATAGATAAATCAGAGAAGTGGGGTCTGAAACTCTTGAGGGTATTATGGTGCAAGGTTTGGAAAGAGCACGGGCATGTGAAGTCGAAAATGGCTGCCGTTTAAGCGATGTCATTTTTCATATGTGATGTAGTGGTGTTGCACAATTTGACTTATGCATATTAATTTCCAGTATGTCCTTTATATTGTATCAAAATTTCATGCATTTATTTATAACGTTCAGGAAGTTATTAAAAATTGAAACCATCGGTGACTTTTGGGACACCCTGTATTTAGGTAAATAGGTATGTATGAATGAAATAGTATCCTGAGTATGCTGTTCTATCTAAATGAGCTAAGATTGGTTGGTTTGACCTATTTAAATAGCGACTTGGAGGAGAAATACACATCATATCAGCTGAAAGTTATGCATAAGCTCAGGTGAGACTGTGACAAAAAGTTTGCTTCCCAACCACATGGTTCCGGGTTCAGTCCCAATGTGCGGCACCTTGGGCAATTTTCTTCCACTATAGCCTCGGGTCGACGAATGCGAGTGGATTTGGTAGATGGAAACTGAAGGAAGCCTGTCGTGTATATATA
>NC_068983.1:133757040-133762166 GCF_001194135.2 Octopus bimaculoides | reverse complement strand
TATTATTATTATTATTATTATTGTTCAGGTCACTGCATGGAATCGAACTCGGAATCTTGGGGTTAGTAGCCTGCGCTCTTAACCCCAAGATTCCGAGTTCGATTCAAGGCAGTGACCTGAATAATAATAATAATAATAATAATAACATCAAAAAATACCTTAGGAATGAGAACCCCCAAGACACCCGATGAAGGCTGGAGAGTATATCAGCCGAAACGTTGTGTTAACAACAAACAAGATGAGGACAAATATCCGTCAAATGTAAATAATGTAAATAATGTGCATAATTCCTCATCTCTTAAATATAGAACTATATTATATATATGTATTTATATATGTATGTATGTGTGTGTGTGTGTGTATGTGTGTGTGTGTGTGTGCGCGTTTGTTTATCCCCTAACACTGCTTGACAACCAAAGCTGGTGTGCTTACGTCCCGGTAAACAGCGGTTCGGCAAAAGGTGTCCGATAGAACATATACCAAGCTTAGAACAAATAAGTCCTGGGTTGTCCCAGCATGACCGCAGTTTAATGACTGAAACAAGTAAAAGATAAATGATAAAAGATAAAAGATAGATACATATCCCGCAAACTAAAGAATATCAACATTAGTAACAGGAATAATAATTTCTCCTGGACGTGCGATAAATACATCTTATCTCGCCAAGAAGGCTACGCATTTTCTATCCACGAACAGTAGTTATCTACTAAATATATAATCAACAAGAGAGACCCGGATGCATCTAGACTTCTACGTTGTGATAGAAAATGTCGATTATGGAAGATATTCCTAATATCATTAGTAGCTGTCCAAAAATATCCGCAAGATATTATTTTCATGAAATGTGACATCGTCACTAAATCATGGTCTGATCCCAAAGACACGCCAGAACCAGAACGTATACACACATAAAAATAAAGAACACTGGTGGAATGTTCCAATAAAAGCAGAAACTCGGTGTAAATACAATAGATCAGATATTTTTTACGGGGTATAAAAATGATGCTCTGATGAAGCGATCAGCGGCTAGGCGGATGTTAAATGTCTCATCAAAAATTGGGAAAAAGGCGAACAACTGTGGATGACTATTGACAAACCAACAGCTCTTATATCCTTGCAATAGATGTTCATTTGTACCTATTATCATATTACCGGGCTATGTAACAACTGATTTGTATACAAGCGTGGAATGCAAGGGTATCCAAGAAAGAGCAAAGTTGACTGAATTACATTCTTCAAATATTATAGATTAGTATTACAATAAAAATTTGCAAAACATTCTTGGGATTCTCCATTTGAAGTTTCTTGGTCGAACGCGTGACCAAATAAACATACATGCACACACTAACAAATTCAAGCATCCACACGCTGAACTGTCTTGACTTAAACTTTGTTAGTGACCAGATTGAATTCTGCAAAGGAAAAACTTAAATAAAGCCTCCAAGAAATAATTCATACACACATGGAACACGTCTAATGCAATGACATTCATACACGAAACCACGTGTGCGCGAGCACATTCATATGTATGTGCATACATATATACATGCATACATGTGTGCACACAAATATACATAAACTGATATAGTTATACATACATACAGCTTGACTTAAACAAAAGAACCATGCCACTCTGAAGTCACTAACTTGAATTCTGCAAAGAGAGAAAACTTAAATCTCCAAGTAAAAGTACATATGCATGATTGCCCAGATGATATTTAAATCTCAATGGAAGGCAGGAAACATTTTCTTTCTCCATTGGTGAGAGATTCAAAAATTAAAAGCAGAAAAATACACACACACACACACACACACACACACACACACACACACACACACACACACACACACACACACACACACACACACACACACACACACACACACACACACAACATGCTTACGTGCATGCACGCAAACATAAATGCATTTATACATACATAAATACACACATATATAAGCATACATACATAATGTATTAGGACAACGCACACTTTGCCAAGTTGGTGTCAATATATCAGGTCATCCCATAAGTTCTGTCCGAATTTTGAATATAGAAAACAAGTGATCAAATGTTATATTTAAATGAAATTTAATCATCAATGTACTTTCCCTGATTATCTATGACTTTCTTTCATCTATTTACAAGCTTTTTAATCCCATCAATGTAAAACACTTTTAGTTTCAAACCGAAGAACTCCGAAATGTCAGTTTCGACCTCCACCCGGCTTGCGAAAATTATACCCGCAAATAATTCCGTAAACTACGAAACAAATGGTAGTCTGAAGGAGCAAGGTCGGGAGAATAAGATGGATGAGGAATTTTTTCCCAACCAAGCTCTTCGATCTTCTGTGATGTGATCTTAGCAGTGTGGGGTCACGCATTGTCCTGATGAAACATCACTCCTTTTCGATTCATTAAAGCGGATATTTTTTTTCTTCAAAGCTTGGTTCAAACGCTCTAATTGCTGACAGTAGACTTGATCATTGATTGTTGCATTAGGTGGTAACAGTTCAAAGTGAATTACTCCTTTGCAACCCCACTAGATAGAGAGAATAACCTTTTCCCCATTAAGTTCCCTTCTCGGTTGTGGTTGAGCTTTTTCCCTTTTACCAAGCCACTGTTTACGACGTTTAACATTTCGATAGAAGATCCATTTTACGTCATCAGTCACAAGTCTATCCAAAAAAGGCGAAATGAGTTCGCGAGAATGGAGAGAAGAGCAGATGTCAACTCAGGATTTGCGGTTGCTTTCGGACAATTCATGAGGCACCCATTTTCCAAGTTTAGGAACCTTTTCAAGTTGTTGAAGATGACGATGAACAGCTGTGTCGTTTGAACTAAGCTTTATTGCCAATTCTTCAACTAATAATGCAGAAGTTTCTTCAAGTAATGCCTCAAGGAGCTTATCATCAAACTCAACTGGACGTTCTGTTCGATCTTCATCTTCTGAATTTTGCAAACCATCTTCTGCAAGTTTTTTCATTCAAGTATTATTTCCCATAAACTGAGTATATGTTTCGAGTTGCTTCGGCTGCAGAGTTTCCTTTTTTGTACTCATAAAGCATTATGTGCCTCAAATGCTCTTTGGATACTTCCATGTTAGAAAGGGTTTTAATCAAAGAAATTTTAATTCTATTATTCTGTAAAATAATATTTAATTAGTTTAAATGTACACAAATGCATGAAGATAATTTTAAAATCCATTAGACATTCTAAAATACTATCAAATTTCATTCAATTTAAAAAGAAAGGTAAAATCGGACAGAACTTATGGGATGACCTGATAGTAAAGCAAAAACAGAGGAGAAAGAAGGTACCTATGGATTAATCATGAGATATGCCAATATATATTAGCTGAAACAAAACCACTACACTAAAAAATATACAAACAATAAGTAGTGATGATCTATATCAGCAAATATCAGTTAATAGATTGCACAAAAGAGAATCAGTTGCTCGTACGATGTGAAGAAAAGTAATTTATAACGATTCCAATTGGTTCTTTTTCATGGAGATTCTTCAGTTTTTCGAGTTTTTGAATCAAACTGCCTGAATTCACATTATGGTTGATTCTTGGAGAAAAACATCGTTCAATAACTCATACGCAACAGATAATTCTCATACTTTGGATAATAAAACTGCACAGAGCCTGGTAAAGGTTGGTTTTAAGAGTAAATGTTGTACAAAGGAAAAGATAAACAGTCTTTTGTCTTTTACTTTAATACCTTACTTTTGGTTGATGGATGACCATCATAAACGCTGAAAAATAGAAACAGAAATATGGAAGACGAATTTTGTCTTTACATCAGCAACTGACAGACGAACGGCTAAGATAGACACTAAAAAACGAAAACGATGAGGAAGGGAACAAAATGATCCATAATACACAAACAGATACATATACCTGTAATTTGTTACTTATCAATGTATCGTTCAAAATGTAATACAGAATTCGTTGAACGCAGAATTTTAACTACTAGACGACTTGGATGAAACTGTAATGTATTAGTTTTACAGATGTGTTGTTCTATTTTAACTCTCTCGCCCTCTTTTTCTCTCACATATCATATAATTAGTTAACTAAATATAAGTTAACGAATGGGTGCGATAACTCTACCTGTTAGAAATAACAGGCAAATTGCTCTTGAAATATTTGCTACCATCTTAAAACGGGAAGGATACATTTTAAACTGTAGTTCCAGATAGTTTGAATAACATCGATGATAAGTCTGACCTGGGGGTAAACAACAAAACAACATCAACAACAACAGTAGCAGCAGTAACAACAATAACAACTATAACAACATGAAAAATGAAGTTAAAACGACCCCTAATCATTGATGAGTCGGCAGAATACTACTGAAACACATTGGCATAGCGTTTCGATTGATAGAGATCGATAAAATTAATACCACATTGAGTACTGGGATCAATATAATGAAATGTCATACTTCAGGGTTCAATGACTCAAATGATTAAAAAAAATATTACACACACGCACACACACATACACACACAGAGCTACACATATGCACACAGCTACACTTACGTACACGTTGAATCTTTCAGTTAAAGTAAAAAAAAAACTTTTCTAGAAGGTGTTGAAATCAAAAGATAATTATTTGAACATACCTGATTTCTGAAGTTATATATATAGATAGATAGATTTATCTATATATGTATATATATGTGATGTATACAAAATTATTTTCTTGTATGTTCCAGAGATTTAGGACTAAGAATACTCTATGTTGCTGAACAATGAAAAGTGGTGGCTGTTACATTAGAATTGTCTGAGATCAAGCTGAGACTGGTGTCGATATCATTTTTTAGATCCGGCAAATACTGTAGTAATAATAATAATAATAATAATAATAATAATAATAATAATAATAATAATAATAATAATAATAATAATAATGATAGCAATATTAATAATGATAGTCAGTCAGTCAGCCAGTTAGTCACAACCTAATTTGGTGGTGTGAAGTGTTTTCTATAAATAAATATGGCAACTCTGCAGTTTCGACCAGTATTTGTAATGTTAAAGTAAAGCAGTTTGAAGCAAAGCTAAGTACTGCTGGTCTGTCACAGTCAGACATTTTCAGTTCAATAAAGGTGAC
>NC_068983.1:133754846-133756769 GCF_001194135.2 Octopus bimaculoides | reverse complement strand
AGAGGATACGTGAAATATTTATTTCTACCTGTCCTTGTATTTATTCCACTCTGTGCAGGGTTTACTCTTCCTATTGATGATGATATTGCCCATGCTAACATTGGACCCTATCATCGTCAGCTGGATCCCGTTGGTCAATGAAATGAGATTGTGTTTGAGCTCATCAGATACCGTAAGACAAATATCCTCCCTCCCAAATATTGATTTCAAATTTTGGCACAAGACCAGTAATTTCGGGGGAGGGTTTAAGTCGATTACATTTACCCTAGTACTCAACTGGTACTTATTTTATCGACCCCAAAAGGATGAAAGGCAAAGTCGATCTCGGAAGGATCTCCCTAGTGAACTATCAGATCCGCTCCCTCATTAATGGGGAGATCGAACAAGGTGCCTGGCTGGCAGAATAGTTAGCACGTTGCACAAAATGCTCAGAAGCATTTTTTCCGGCTTTACGTACTGAGTTCAATGGCTCAATCTAAGTTGATTTTACTTTCATCCTTTCGGGGTCGATAAAATAAGTACCAGTCGAGCACTGGAGTCGATGTAATCGATTTACCCACTTCTAAATTTGTTGACTTGTGTCAAACTTAGAAATCATTAATGAAGCGATCAGAGTTCGCATTCAAATAACTTTTATTTCTTTGCCAAGTAAGGCGCAGGCTTGTCTGTGTAGTAAGAAATTTGCTTCCCAACCACCTGGTTTCGAATTCAATCTCACTGCATGCAGCTTGTGTCTTGTACTATAACTTCGGCCCGACCAAAGCCTTGTGAGTGGATGTGGTAGACGGAAACTGAAAAAAAAGCCCATCGTATCTATCTATCTATCTATCTATCTATCTATCTATCTATCTATCTATCTATCTATCACACATGGCTCTAGTAACACAAGAATGGATGGCTGAAAATTTTCATGATCACATAACCCCTAACATTTGGCCTCCTAATTCCCCAGATCTCAATCCATTGGACTATTACATGTGGAACGTTGTTGAAAGAGAGGTCAATAAAGACGTCCATAACACCAAAGATTCTTTGAAAGCTGCCATAGTCAGTGTAATGTCCAAAATGAACCAGGACTACTTGATTCAAGCATAATTTGGATCTCATATAGAAACACTTGTTGAAGCTTTATTGAATAACATTATAGAAAAGGTTTATTTTTATTCTCATAGCATTTTTTGATAAATAAAGATTTTATCTGTCATTATATTTGTTTTTTTTTAAAAAAAACATAAATCTGTCCTCAAATATCTTACGCACCCTGTATATATTTACCAGTACTAGTATTGCTAGAAATAAGAGTCAAAACCACCCAATAGCCAACAAAAGCACTATTTTCATGACTTGACAAGGGAGACAAGCTCGTTATGGTCGCAGACGCAGCCAGATCATCGATGATTTCGCGTTCTGATGCTTAATGCATCTTAACACTCATCAGTGACCCTCACCACGCCAAGGGTTAAACTCATCTTGCTTTTTTAGCTTATAAAATTTCCGTTAAGATCATACACTGATTTCAAAAACGATAAAATTGAAAATTATAAATAATATGCGTGTATACACACACACACACACACACACACATATAAACTGCAAAATTATCACAGAACAGATAAATATTTATCACAATTGTCCGACGAACGGGAACGTGAAATTCTGAGTAAGGGTTCTGAGGTAATTTTGCAGCTTTTATAAAAAGTATATTACTTAACTTTTGGTATTCAAGTACTATTTTTTCCACCTTGTTTTGCACTTATGTGCTTAATTCTGTGTGTGTGTGTGTGTGTGTGTGTGCGTGCGTGCGTGCGTGTATGTATGAATGTATGTATGTATGCATGTATGTATGTATGCATGTAGTAGAATAAGAAATAGAAAATCTTTGGTACAGTATTATATATTTGAAAAAATGAATAAAAATGGCTT
>NC_068983.1:133753955-133754836 GCF_001194135.2 Octopus bimaculoides | reverse complement strand
ATAAAAATGGCTTTTCTGATTATTTTTCCACTTTAATAATTACTTATAAACATTTAATTATTAGAGTGGAAAAATGATCATAAAAGCCATTTCCATTAATTCTTTTCAAATATATATTATGTATATATATATATATATATATATATATATATATATGTATGTATATATATCTGTTCAATAACAATGGTGTGATGAGTGAAAACGGAATCAGGGTTAAGACGTGAGATATTGAAGTATTTGAGGAAGTGATGGAGCTGGGTGTCTCCTTGTAGTATCCATCATAGCATGATACTAGTAAATACAGGCTGTGAAGATGGCTAGGAACACACACGCACCCAAACACACGCACATGGACGCACACACACACACACGCTCACACACGAACACACACAGACACAGACACAGACACACACACAGAGGTCAACTCATACATAGTCAAAATCACGTAGTCGGAAGTACATAATATATACATATACACACAATGTTATACATGTACATAGACATGTACACACACACACACAAACACACACACAAAACATACTGCACGTATACATAGACACACAACAGAATGCACAGACCCTAATACATACATACACGTACACTGACATATACACATACGTACACGGAGACTAGATGTCGGTGTGCAAGCGCGTCTACATACGCGCACTCTCCCAAACAAACGCATATATACACTCTCACAGTCAGATTCATAGATAGATAGATGAATATACACCCGCATACATACAGTAGCGCATCCAGGAATAAAGAAAGACCGGTCCAGCCACTATGAAGGCGAGACGAACTGTTTTTTCTCTGTCCAGCTTCGTCATATCACTAGCGTTCAACATCTGATTCGCGTTTGGCCATACGGCTTTTTAATG
>NC_068983.1:133751971-133753333 GCF_001194135.2 Octopus bimaculoides | reverse complement strand
ATATATATATATATATATATACATACATATATATATTTATACACATACACACGCACACACACATGTATATAATGTAGGTAGGGTTAATGTCCAAGCTGTGTTGTCTTGAAGCACATCTGCATATTTCAGTATTACAATCCAGCATTACAATCTAGTTGTTATAGTTATGTGAGGTACCTATCATATTAGAGTTGAAAATTTTGGAAATATTGTTTGCAGACATATTATATATCAAGACAAGAAGCTAGAAAATATCATTTATTCTTCACTACACATGTTTCATTTGCTAATAGGAATTACAAAATTGTACATTTTGGATAAACATGTAAAAGATTTCCTATCAGACACGATATGTACATAGTACTGGTTTTATTTAAGCGTAATGACCATTACAGATATTATGGAAACAGATAATTACTCTTAGAAGGAGGCACCTTAAATGGATCGGGATATATTATCATATACTGCTATCTCCACTGTCTTTTACCTAATGTTTTATATTCCCTCAGCAAGAGTGTATTTTAGGAACTTATGTTTAATACTTGAATCTTCAGTTCGCGCTTCACCCACCCGTATGGAACATATACCGAGTAAGCTGTATAGGATTGTTAAGGTTTGGATTTGAACGTGTACTATAATTGATTTAATATAAAACGACTAAATGCACAAAACTATTATATCAAAGGATCCTAAGACACTTATTTAGCAGAAACACGTGTCGGAATGTAATATAAAGAAAATGCTTCTTAATAAATATATTTTGAAGACGTATAACTCCCCAATTTTCATTATTATGTCTTGATGATATTCTCTGTATCCTTCATGAAATCCATTGAAGCGACGTCAGGATCTAGCAGTCAAAGGAAGCATAGTTTAATTGTTCATTCTAAACGATTCTAAATGTTTTCTGTCATTTGATGTAACTAGCGAAGTCTGGATTTTACCAGAGTGCTCATGAGATATCTGCCCGGATTTAAAATCCCTATTCCATTGCGTAGCCTTGGCTATGTCAAGATGGTTCTTTTATGTATTCTTATTCCCACTTAGATTTTAAATGTTGCCACAATAGTAATATGTCCATTCTGCTGAAGTTTTCAGAAAATTTTCTATATCTTTGTGCAGCTGAAGATTGCTCTGCATTTTGCATTCAATGTAATGCTCGCATTACTTAAATAAATGGAGTAGCATGAAACGTGCGTACTGCAATAACCTTTAAAATCCGTGTTGCTTTTTTTGATTATATATATATATATATAAACACTAGCAACATACGAACCACCATAACTCGGTTTTCGATTGACATATAGACAAACAAAAACAAAATTCTCCAGCCCTGATCAGTTATTGAGTTACTATAGTGAC
>NC_068983.1:133749256-133749907 GCF_001194135.2 Octopus bimaculoides | reverse complement strand
ACACCACCAACAGTAATCACAAAAGAGCAACAAAAGTATGAAAAACGCCGCCGCCGCCATCACCATAAACCACCACCACCACCGCCGCCGCCGCCGCCGCCGCCACAACCAGAACCATCAAAACCACCACCACCACCAACAACAACAACAGCAGCAACAACAACAACAACAACTACAATAGTAAAATCAACAACAAACAGCCTAACTAAAAACCGTAATACGTTTAGAGAGGGGCTCTCAAGCGATTGCGCTACTCGCGGATCTACTTGACATACAGCCATAGTTCACAGAGAAATTAAAAACTGGTGAAGAAGTGTTTGTGAGATGTAGTGTAACGCGATAGTGGTAGCAGTTGTTATATTGCCATATCACCAAACAGTACTTGAGCCACTCAACTCACACCTGTCAATGACAGTCCTCACCTGTCAACATTTACACCTGACTCAGTTAGTTACCTTTCCTCCACAACTTCCAACGTATTTTCTTTTATCTTTTATGCTTTTACTTTTTCCAGTCATTAGACTGCGGCCATCCTGGAGCACCGTCTTCAAAGGGTAGCTATTCTATCGTGCTCTTGTTGCCGAACCGCTGAATAACTGGGACGTAAAAGAATCTACACCAGTTGTTAAGCGGTAATAGGACCCCCCCCCC
>NC_068983.1:133744007-133746533 GCF_001194135.2 Octopus bimaculoides | reverse complement strand
TCTATCTATACATGTATACACACACTCACACATTCATGTGCAGTAAATGTATGTATATGTGCATGTAAATAAGTATGTATGCATGCATGCATGTATGTATGTATGTATATATGTATGTATGTATGTATGTATGTATGTACATAAATTGGCAAGACTGATGTGATCAGCATTTCTGAAGATAAGTTGCAAAATGATGGCCGTAGGAAAAACTTTATAAGTGTGTGTGTGTGTGTGTGTGTTTGTGTGTGTGTGTGTGCATTGGACAATTCATGAGGGCTGAATTACGGAGTCGAGAAGACATTCCGTGTTTAGTGTGAGATTTGGGAGTTGGTGTGAAAGGCTACACATATGATGACAAGAGCGGAGACTAGTGAGCGAGGAGCTTCTGAGTTGCGGCTGCACAAAACAAGCCAGCTTGAAAGAACAGAGGCTTATGTAGTAGAGTTAGAAAAGACGGAGAGAGGAGACAGCGTGTCTATGAAACCAGCAGGGCCGGAGTAAGATCCTTAGAGGTCCTAAGCACTTAAAAATTTGGTTCCCCCATACAATTGTAATGGAAAAAATAAACAATAATAAACCTGAAAATAACATTTGTTTTATCGAAAATTCGAAAGTATATAAAACTATCTGTAAGTAGAAAATAATATTTATATCTAATGATTAAATAATTTTTTCTTATTTTTTTTTCTTAGCAAAGTCATTGATCAGATCTTCATAGTTAATCTTCCTCAACACATCTGCTTCTATTATCAGTAGAGGTAAGACATCTAGCCTGCCTTGCTGCATTGTTGTCCTGAGAGGGTTTTTGATAAATTTCAGTTGTAAAAATGAAAGCTCAGCTGAACAATTTGTGACCATTAGTGTTATAAATGAAAGGTAATATCTACATTTGGAAAGGCACACTCAATATTGTCTTCTAATATAATTTTAAAAAGTTCAGCATGACTGAATCTAGTTTTTCTATTTTCTGTTGCACTGAACTTATAGCACACATATAAATGAAACTGCTCAAGCTCAGCTAAGAAATTGCTATTGAAGTCCTCAGTGTAAGTGTCAATCAGGTTTTGACAATAGTGAGAATAGCCCTCAGCGTTAGTAGATGTTGAAGAGGCATCACATAGAAAAGAAAACTTTTCTGTAGTTTTTTTGTATATCTCCCCTCTTCTTTTCATCTTAGTTGCAAGTTTGTCAACAATTCTTAGAAAGGTGGTGACATGAAAATTATCTCTAGCATTCAGATATACTTCTGGCGCATCTCTGTCATTGGGTAGCTTCTTTCTGATACATTTGCGAGTTGCAATTGCTTTGTAATCAGCATCTGGTAACATTTCCTTAGCATCATTTTCATATTTTTCAAATTCATCTCGTGAGGTGCACATTTGCTCAGCTAATGATACATACAGATCTGCACATGTTTTTAAGTTCAAATTCATGGAGCAAACAATTTACAAACAAAACAATAAACTCTCTCGTATTTCTCACCATTGGTCTTTGTGTCAATAAAGAGCTTCTGTGAACAATACCTTACTGGTTTCCCGCTAATAAAGTGACGATAAGACTTATCAAATGGTCCATTAGTATTGACATTTATCCAGTAAGTGACATCATCAGCAGAAAAATCAAACCAGAACCCTAGATCTGCCAAATTACGATTTTCTTCATGTTTTACGGAATGAATCATTTCATTTACAGTAGAAATATCAGTATCATGAAAATTTACGGGCAAAATGAAATCACTCCGATTAGTTACGAGACTTGTACTAGATGAACATGCTTCGGTGATTCGAATTTCCACTAGATTTGATTCTGGAGTAATCAAAGAGGTATATGCCATATTTGTGCTGGCTTCCGAAGACGGGGATGTTGATGTTGTGGATCTTTTGCGAAGAAATTAGTCAACTTTGCAGTCTTGCATTCTAATTCCAAAGTCTTCTCTTGTTTCTTGTTTGCTAATTTTCGTTTTTGAGCACCACTTAACTGAATCTGTTTCATCTCAGTTTTTGGGTGTCATATCATAATGCATATGATAATACTGAAAAAAATATTTTTAGAACTTCATACAGAAGTAAAAAAAAAACGTATAGGTAGGTTTTTTTTTCAAAGTTTCCTTTTTTTACATACAAAAAAATTGATGTATCTATGTAATACGCTGGTCATATATAAGTACAAAAAAGCAAAATTTTATTTGACAATTTTGAACAAAACCAAATAATTTCAATCAAAGGAAAAAAAACAATAGAAACAGTAAAACTAAGATTACATAACATATCTTTCTTTATGTGTGTGTGTGTGTGTTTAGTTTTATATTGTATGGAAATCAATAAAACATTTAACATGGACACCGACTTTATATTTAGTACAACTCGTGGGAGTCATGTTGTGGCAGTGACAACTTAGTATTTTGTTTTTATCTGGTATGAGTGCAACAATTTTTTATCTTGTAATTTTCATCACAAGTCATTATAAATAATTATGTTTCCTTATATATAATATATTTATATTAATGTATATATATATAACACAACC
>NC_068983.1:133738345-133743997 GCF_001194135.2 Octopus bimaculoides | reverse complement strand
TAACTATTAACATATTTACATTGTCAAAGGTTTTTTTTAAAACTGAGATAATATCAATATATACATAAACTATTATATATATATATATATATATGTGTGTGTGTGTGTGTGTGTGTGTGTGTGTCTGTGTGTGTGAAAAACATTCATTTTTATAATTTAATATATCTTTTTATATTTTGTATAGCGATAAATTTAGATATACAAAATGAAGCTTTTTTAAAGTAAAAAAAACAACTTACCATATTTTTAAAAAGTCTAAAAAAGTCAACTATAATGATAAAAAAACGAAGTGAAGACGAAGTAAACAAGCAGTATTATGAAATTATAATGTGACAGAGGAATTTGTGTTTAGTATTCACTAATAACCTGCGCATCAATCATCATATTTGATACATTGACAAAAATGATATATTTACACACATGTGAAATGATTTTATTAGATTACAAGTTTAAAAGCATAAATTACAATATGTATCAAGAAATTTTGATATAGTTTTGAAAAATCAAGAAACTTCGCAAAATGAAAATCTCTACTAGAAAAAAAATTTTTTTCGTTTACAAAAGTAAAATCTTTTTATAGCAAATAAGATTAATATTTTTACCAAAACCATAATCTAAATTTATTATAGGTTTTTCTAATCACATGTTGTTTTACGATTATTTTTATATCTTTATGTCTTAAATCAGAGATAAATTGAATGATAATGATTCTTATATGAATTGGTGGGCGTAAATGATATATGAAGCAAACGATTCATATCATTTTAATAGATTAAACACTAAATATAATAGGCAAACAGAGCTGAGTGTGCCATGATGCGTCATGAAATGAAGACCACCATGAACCAGTGACAGAGAACTTACAAGCTACCTGACACTTGCACTGATACAAACACGTGCTATACGTGTTCAAAGCTAGTAAAACTTCCAATCTGCGACCATATTTATTTATAAGCAGAAATTTGTCATTTTTGCATTAAAATTGGAAGATGGCTATAAATTTAATTCATTTCTTCATTTCAGTTGTAAATCCAGCTTTGCGGCAGTGTAGCTGCCAACACCCCGTCCATATAAGAAGTTGAAGAGACGGTACCCCTCTTTCCATGGTGCCCTAAGCACGTGCTTATTTTGCTTATCGGTTAATCCAGCACTAGAAACCAGAGATTGTAGCGTTGAGCAGAGAGAGACTTTGTGCCAATCAGTCGGATGTTTGTGTATATCGTAACAGCATTCAGACGTAGGAGCAGTCTAATGTGTGTCTAACCTGAGTTTTGTAAAAGATTATTGGTTGCGTGGATCTGAAGTTTCTTCTGACTTTGAAGACGAAAGCTATGTTTGCTATGTTTTGAATGTGCGTACGTCAAGTTCGACCCTTAGCGATGGTGAAGGCATTTCTAACAACCTTAAGAATTCTTGTTGTGCTGTTCATGTTTAGGTATGGATGAATTACAATAATATTTTCCTAATTTGTATAATGATTGTGCTTTTGTGATGTTGAATGAAACAAGATCTTGACCACATCTCATAGGAGGATGTGTTCGAAATCTCTGCATGAGGTCGTTGTATATTTGATATTAGGTGTCGAGGTTGCTTGTGGCTGTTATATGGCCATAGAAGAATAAAGGGGAATGAAGTGCAGTCATTGATTTATAGGCGGAAGATTGTTGGGATAAAATTGAGTTTTGGGACACATCGTACTGAGTGGATCGGAGAGAACTCCGTTCGGATATAACGATGGTGCGAATGGATGAGAAACTATTGATCAATCAAACGAATGATCGATAGAATCCATTGTCAAGAAGTATTTTGCTCGGAGATTCGCATGTGTGTCGAATATCTTGACGATGTCGAAAATTTCTGTTGATGGTCAAGGGGAACTCTGATTGGCTGGTTGCATATTGTAACTAAACTAAGGTTAATTTCCACGTATGGTTTATTAGTTGCTGTTATAAAGACATGTGCAAATTAATCGAAAACAAATTTTCGTATGAATAACAAATATATGAAAATTCATGTAAGCGATTAAAAAAGTTTATATACAATTTAAAATGATTTTTAATATCTGGTAGAATATCAAAAACGATCTCAGTTAACGTCTAGAAATGAAAAAAAGCACCGAGTGTCTACGACAATAAAATTCACTTAAGTTTGACAGGTAAATAATATACATGTAGTTACTAACGTTTGAGTATTTACAAAACTGAATTTGACAAGCTATCATTAAATATTTAGTATCTCTAAAGATGGTGGCTAAAATATTGCGAAGTTGAGTTTGAGTGAAAACAGACACAATTATAAAGATAATCTGACATTGTTGTGGGTGTTGTTGCCTTGCTCCAGGTTACCCAAACGTCATTTCTGACTAACGGCAAAATATAATGTCCTGTTCAGTTTTTGCAGAAAATAGAGTGTAAATTAAAGGAGATTGACCACATCAAAATCCCCTCGTTAATTCGTATCAGTCATCGTTGCATATTCAGATAATCGAATATTAAATTGATTAAAATTATATTTACATTGCAACAGGCGACCTGATATGATTATATTTAGAAATGTAATATTTAGATAATCCAGGAAGAATTTAAACCAAGATTTGTTAATTTGACTAAAGGGTATTCCATCAATCAAATTTACAAAAAAAAAAAGGAAACGAATAAGGGAGATAACTCGTAAATTTTTTAACTACCCTTGCTTTCATAAGTTATCTCCCTTGAGTTTATATCTATAGCTTAATGTTTTCTCCGCATAATACAAACCACGACTAAAGTGAGAATGAATGTCTTGTTTATATGATTTAGTTGCGCGATGAGAGTCGTAAAATTCTTGAGGATTCGTTAGATCTGGAAGCATTTAACCACGGATGACCAGTTATATTAATTCCTTGAGAGAATGCATAGAGAAAGCAGGTGTGTTTCTCGGTACATCACCTTACCACCTTATCTTGAATTAAATCTACAACAACAACAACAACTACTACTACTACTACTACTACTACTACTACTACTACTACTACTACTGCTGCTGCTGCTGCTGATGATGATGATGATGCTGCTGCTTCTGGTACTGCTGCTGCTTCTGCTGTTGCTGCTGTTGCTGCTGGTGCTGCCAATATGACATGGATAAAACACGTTAAATAAATACATATTTTAAGGGAGTCATTTGAAATTGTGTGGAGTAAGATGAAATTACTTTCCAGCTACCACCCAGGGGTAATTTGATATAGATTTTATTCTATTCCAACTCTGGAAATCTGAATAGGATTTCACTTTATCGGGAGGTAAAATTAAATTTGGGTCGATCTGAAATAGCAACTCTATGATGTTGTAGGCTCCTCTCCCTGAGTCACAAATGCCTACATTTTGGGCTCATTGTTTCGTGCCATTTTTTGGGTGTTTGCTTTCCATTCCTCTCCAGTCACCACAAGCTCTCCTTTGTCACAAGACGTTAGAAGAGAGGGTGGAGGCCCTCGATGTCTGCTCATCGATTGTTTGCACTGAGGGGAAGGCAAATAATCCCGCCATTCTTAGAGCTGCGACTGGTGGTACTCTGGAAACAGTATCTTGTATTGCTCCTGCTGATGTTCATCAATTTCCTTCCTTCTTCACTCTTAAAACGCCTTATAGCAGAAACTTTCTAATAACCCTTACTGCCAAACAGCAGAATTTTCTGCCTTGTGCCACCAGATGTTTCACTTTTCTTTCTGCACCCACTATGGGAGTGGCTCTGTGGTTTTAGAAGGTCATCAACACTTCACTCGCGTACATGTCATTTTTGGTTACCTCGGCGATAATAATCTTCTTGTACTGCTCCGCAAAAGTGACGATTTGCTAAAGGTCGACGTCTGAACCAATGTCCCAGTCTGCGACCTTTGTATACCCGTCACTCCTTGTATTGCTGTTCATGTCAGAGGACATCTCAGTGACAGCTCAGTCGGTCATCTTACCACATTCGCATACCTTCTACTACACACCTCATATTTTTCTCGCTTTCCCTTTCACCTCGCACTCGCTCCAATTCTCCTCCTCATTTCTATGCTTTCGTTGCACACAATACGATTAGACCCACATTATCACCTATACCCATCACAATACATAGCTACATTCCAATACATGCACAGCCACCACCTCCCCACCGTCTTAACTTCTCCACAGAACTTCATTACCATCTGGCCTTTAACCCTCTTCTCACGTTTTTTCCCCATTCAACTACGTTTTCTTATTCACTTTCCTCTTTCATTTTTCTTCTGTAATTTCTTTGATGATGGGCAAGCATTCGAAACGTCAACACTTTCACACACACACATGCACGCGCAGCACTCACATACACTAACACAAACACAAACACACGCACAAACACACACACACACACACGAACACACACACACACACACACACACACACGACCACACACACACACACACACACACACACACACGCACACACACACACACACACACAAGCACAATGAATTACAATTATACACACACCCATATGCGAAAATAGATATACACATGCAAACACAAAGGCATCCACTTGCACATACTGTGATGTACACATAGAGAGACACAATTGCAGATAAATATATCAATGAAGACAGACTATAAAAATATTTCCAGCTTTCACCCAGGCAACCAGAGATCGATTCCTGGTATGGGAACATTTGCATTTTTATAGGAGCTGGCGTGGTTTTGTGGTAAGAAGTTTGCTTCTCAACCACATGGTTCCGAATTCAGTACCACTGCGTGGCACCTCGGGGCCGTTCAAAACCATGCGAGTGACACCTTGGACTTGGACATGTGTCTTCTACTATAACCTCGGGCCGACCAAAGCTTTGTGAGTGGATTTGGTAAACGAAAACTGAAAGAATCCCGTCAATACATGTATGTATATCTCTATTTGTGTTGTCCTCGTGTCTGTGTTTATCGCTCACCACTGCTTGACAACCGGCTCGGTAAAAGAGACTGATAGGATAAGTACTAGATTTATGAAAAAGGCCTGGAATCGATTTGTTCGACTAAAACTCTTCAAGGCGGTGCTCCAACATGGTCACAGTCAAGTGACTGAAACAAAATATAAAAAATAAAAATAAAAATGCTTCTTCATGATCTGCTGGCGAGGCTCTTCTCAATGCTTTAAGGCACCATTTTAAAGAGAAAAAATTTTCGAAATTACTCATTACTCATTTTACCCCAATTTAGACATCGACTTTGAAAATTGAAAATTATCAAATAAGATATTAGTGTGGGAAAAACTTGACTTGGAACCATAGAGAGAAAAGAATCTTGATTGTTAAACATCAAAAATTATTCAGATATTTTATTTGCAGCCTCAGTTACAATCGGGTCAAAGTTGAAGGAAAATTTCTTGAAAAAAAATGTACCTATTACTGTTTCGGACCCTCTCAGCTACATCAGCAACAACTATACTGACCAATTTTTACCCCTAAAAATGATGCAACAATACAAAATGATGCAACAATACAAAATGATGATGCAATACTTGGAATGTAATAATTTCAAACAAGTTGGGAGAAAGTAACAAGAAATCAGAAGTTACCCATTTTGCCCCAGTTTACCAATTCCTCCACCTCTTTTCACACACACACACACACACACACACACACACACACACACACACACACACACACACACAC
>NC_068983.1:133737805-133738335 GCF_001194135.2 Octopus bimaculoides | reverse complement strand
GTTCGACTAAAACCTTTTAAGACGGTACCCCAGCATGGCCGCAGTCCAAGAGTGAAACAAATAAAAGATAAAAGATACACGTATAGATACATACGTGCATGCAAACTAACACACACACACACTCACCCACATACACTCACGCATACATGCACATACATACTCGCATTCGCACATAAACAAATACGAAACATACAGATACGTAGCAAATAGAAAACGCAAATAGATAACGGAATACTAACACTCGCGATAAAGCGCACCTATAAACGAATATTAATGTACGAATGTATATATATATATTATCAAATGCACAGATAGATACACATATTAACCGCCTCGTCTTTCCCTTCATAACAATCACACAAAGATATTGTGTAGGCGTCACACATAAACAGCCTCATGAAACTACAGCACACAAATACATACAGATACACATACACGTTCGTTTGCTCGTAGGTACACACACAGATGCACGCGGGCGAACACACACACACACACACACACACACACACACACACACACACACGCACGCA
>NC_068983.1:133726718-133737795 GCF_001194135.2 Octopus bimaculoides | reverse complement strand
ACACACACACACACACACACACACACACACACACACACACACACGCACGCACGCACACGCAGTTACATACACACATACACACATATAAACATAAATTAACACAAAGACACACTAATATACTATATAATGTTAAATTAGAACAGTTGCAGTCAGGCGGCCGGTTAGCTCAGTTGGTTAGAGCGTCGTGCTAATAACGCGAATGTCGTGGGTTCGAGCCCCATACTGGCCAAACCTTATTTTTTTATAAATTGCTTTTTAAATCTATGCATATAATTTTAAATGGAACAAAGCATTTTAATTCGTCAAAGTCGTTGATATTTTTGAACTTATTTAAAATTTTATTTCTCATTTTTGGTTTCCCTCACAAATTTCATTATTACTCTATCATCACAGACAGTTCGTACACCCTCTGGAATATTCTTCATGTAAAACCAATCTAAAACCAATGTATATATCATCTCTTGAGTATATAAATATTGTGTAAGTTATACTTAAATAAATACACAGTCATATTCACACAGTCATATCTATATTTATCTAATAGAAATTCAAAAAGGTGGATTAACGAACAGATACAACTACTGAACAGCAATTTCCTCATTTCTTTATCATTTATTGCTTTAGTTAAACTTAAATAAAAGATACCGCTGAGAATAATCGAATTCTATAAATCTCAAAATCGGTGTTGTACAGACACACTTATGAGGTAAAATGTGATCAAATTGGTCAATAAATCATAATATCTGTTATTTGTAGAAGACATTTAGTACCAATTAGCTTATTGGAAAGTTCTCAGGGAAAAGAATCTGTTTCTAGAAACTAAGTTAAATCTGGTGCAAAAGATAGTCAAATATGAACGAGATTAAGTCAACATATCTCTGTTATTTTAGAAAAAAATACGTATGGTTTTGCTTTTTAAAAGATCCTAATGGGTCGAATCTGATACTGAAAATTTCGTGAAAATTTGTGCAGTATCTTATCTTTTACCTGTCTCAGTCATTAGACTGTGGCCATGCTGGGGTACCGCCTTTGAAATTTTAGTTGAATGAATCGATCCCAGGACTTATTTTTTAAGCTTGATACTTATTCTATCGGTCTCTTTTACCCAAGCGGTAAGTTACGGAGACGTAAATACATCAACACCGGTTGTCAAGCGGGGATGGGGAGAAAACATAGACAAAGACACACACACATAGATATATATGCATACATATATACAACGGGATTCTTTCAGTTTCCGTCTAATAAATCCACTCACAAGGCTTTGGTTGGCCCGAGGCTATAGTAGAAGACACTTGCCCAAGGTGTCACGCAGTGGGACTGAACCCGGAACCATGCAGTTGGGAAGCAGATTTCTTAAGCAAAAGGTGACATTGAAAACAGTAAATAAACTTAAAAGGTGCTGGGAGTAAGGACAGTTCCAGATTTTGAACGTTTTCGATTCAATACTAGTTTCAGTTCCACCTAGATGCTTGTATTGTGTTTTTTTTTCATTTTGGGAATAGCATTGCACAAGCTAAACATTTTCCAAGTCTCCAAAGTTTTGAAAGCATACGATTTTAGTGAAAATCACTTTTTAGATGCAAATAAAAAGATGCAAAAATAATGGCTTTTATGTGCAATTTTAGGTGCAAAAGGTATAATTTTCAATTCAAATTTAATGAAAATACTACTATTGTTTTAGAATAGAGTTATTCTTAGATTTAAAGAATAAATATGCCAATTTAAGTTCATTAATAGTACGTTTTAGCTGACATTCACAAAATAGGATTTATTCTTAGACGAAGAATTGTTTTCTATGTTTATTTTCGTACTAAATAGTAAAAATTAATCAATACTAACAATTAGAAGTTAAAATAAATATACGACGCGATGGCAATAATTTCTTTACGTCTTTGAAAAGCGTTGTCTGTAAAAAGAATAGACTAAATGAATAGACTATCAAGAAAAGTGCGGGCGCAGGAGTGATGATGTCTTTAATTTACTGAACCAGAAAAAGTACTGAACAAGAAGCTTAAAAATATTGCTGCTGAAGTTGAAACTGAAATAAAATATACGTTGCTTTTGGTTTCATTTTAAATGTAAATGTAAACCTCGCTCTCTAGATTGTGACTCTACCACGAAGAAAACTCTACACGAAACTGCTTATATTTACTCTCCATAAAAACATTGAGGGTGATGGGAGGAGCTGAAGTACGAGGGAATGCCGAAAAGTTCCTGGCTTTGGATAAAAGAAAATACAGGAAAATCAGTTTATTATGATTTTATCCAACATATTCCCCTCTCAGATTCACACACTTATTGCAACAGCCCTTCATTTTTTCTCAGCCTGTAAAAGAACTGGGAATGTTGGGCCTCCAGCCAGGCCTTTCGCGATACCATTAAAGCCAGGAACTTTTCAGCACTCCCTTGTACTTGTATATGTTGGAAATATTGTCTATTTTAGCGCCTCGGTCATATACGAAGGTTGATGAAATCCATATGCATTTCATCCACAATATTCGTTAGCTTGATCCAATGTTGGATATCGATTTCAAAGAAATGTGAGGGCAAACGGTGGAGCATCACTTAATAAAGTAGATAACTGTTACTCGCAAGCAAGGATGACTTGGTAGCATATGCTATGCTTTCTTTAATTGCTTCTATGTAGTCACTGCTAGACATAGAAACCTTCCTGTCCCTCCCACTCTTGACCCAACACAACATCAAGGATAATTGCTGAACGGAGAGTGAATGCTGCGTTAGTAGTCGGCTGGTATTAATTTTCAGCTAAGTAGACTGCAACAACGTAAAATGAAGTGCCTTGCTTAAGGACGCAATGTGTCGCTTAGTCCTTGAATCAAGCCCACGAATTTATGATCTTGAACTCAACGCTCTAACCACTAGACTACACGCCTTCAGTCATACTTTAAGATTATTTACTAAAAATAAATAAATAAATCAATCAATATAAAGAAAAGACGAGACGGTCACAACCATGACTAGAACGTCTTAGGCCTTAGGTTAGTTCGGTCGGGGTTGACCAAGGGCTAAATAGTAACAATACTGTAACCACAGCTAAACCAACTAGCTACTGTACAAGAATACCTGATTTTACTTTATTGGTTTCTGTATTTTATTCCACTTCGGTAATATTTCTTCATTTATTGATATTTCTTATCAACGAGGAAACAAAAGTTTGTTTTTTCGGTGCTCGTTTACAGGAACTCAGAGGATTTTCGCATGTCATTTAGAAATCTTCACTTTTATCTGATCAAGACAAAAATACAAGAAGACAAGAATTTCTTTCTTTCTTATCTCGCGGGCAATAATTTACTCAGCTTTAATTTTCTATGCCAAATATATACAAAGTAACCAAATCAAGCAATTTCTATTCTCATGTTTGCTTACCAAAACTCGCGCCGTTGTAGAATAAACACGGATTTATCTACCTCATTCTTCTTCGCTTTCTTACTTCTATTTTACATAGATTTCTTCTAAACATTGGACTAGTTAATGTTCTTGTTCTTCTCTTGTTTAGTTAAGATAATTTTTTTTCTCATTGCAGGAGGGTGTGAGAGCGTCTTGATATTTTTCAGGGACACCGAGAATGGAGGCAAGAGGGTGGGACGGGGCAAAGTTATTCCCCGACTGAGGAGCTAGTACTAAGGATATCAAGAGAACAGACTGCATTAAAGTCTCACCCGAGGTGGTAAAACAGAATGGACTGCAGGACTGCACTAAAGCCCCACCTTTAGCTTTAGTGCAATCCATTCTGCAGGTGATTGCCTTAAACCGGGGGACAGATTAAACGATTAAATCTAATGTCAGTTTCAACTTTTGGCACAAGGTCAGCACTTTCGGAGAAGATGATAATTCAATTACATCGATCTCACCTTTTCAACTGGTAATTATTTTATCGGGCCTGAAAGATAAAAGGCAAAGTCGACCTCGGCGGAATTTGAACTCGGAACGCAAAGATGGACGTAATGCCGCTAAGCATTTTTCCCGGTGTGCTAACGATTCTTCCAGCTCGCTGCCTTATGATTAGATCTTATATAGATTTCAAATTTTGGCACAGGGTCAGCAATTTCAGGGAGTGTATGTAATGTGTGTGTGTGTGTGTGTGTGTGTGTGTGTGTAAAAGTAGTAGAATACTCTTATCCAGTGCACCTTACTGAACATATACTCAGAAACCTAGATTCATATAATTGCGAAGTGAACTTCTGAACCGCGCTCCAATACCAATTGTCCGTATTGTTATCATAATATCATTTCGGCTGTCTGCAATGTGAATATTCTACTCACAGTAGATTGGCACGGTAAAAAATGTGGTCCTACATAGATACCTTAGGTTTTGGCCTTAATTGTCCAAGGCTATGTTTAACTTAATATCATCATCAGGGGCTAGTCTTTTAAGTTATGTTTTAGGATACCATAGCCCACTCAAGTATGGAGTTGTGGTTTGATGAGATGTATCCAGATGTCGGTGGTAGAATTTTTCATTTATGATTTCTTTCGGAGTAGTTTTGAATTAGGCAGGGCCAGTTGAGATAGAAAAACTGTGTTGCAATGTTACGTGATATGAGCTCGAATTTAGTATGCAGTGTTAGCCTTGGGTAACTTGTGGACTTGAAACCAGTTTTGTTTGGACTGTATTCATTGGATATTTATTACGTCATATACATAATGCAGTATTCATGGCAGCGTTGGAAGGGGTAAAGTTTGAGCTTTTTGAGTCAAAGTCTGTCATACCATTTATTATTTTTTTGATCTATCTCTGAGGTGCTTCAATTCTCATAATGTTTTGTTTCGTGTAAAGAATAACAATATTGAAGATGAGACCTGGCGAAGGTAGAGAACCGAATAATACTAATATCAAGATGTCTAGACTGGAAAGTTCTAAGAATCTATTGGCACATGCTGCAGGTCATATTGTTGCCGTGTGCACTCCAGATTAGGTTGTGAATAGTTAAACCAAAGTCACTGATGTTATAGGGAACTTAATAGACGGAATGGTCAAAGCCGGAGTGTCTTTAATCAGATTTTCTTGATTAGCAAATCTAGGAGTAAACAACAGCAATAACCACCACCACCACCACCACCACCACCACTACCACCACCACCAGTACACTAATACAAGGTCAACCACAATAGCAACAATGGCAACTATGCTTCACTACGTCAGAAATATCACATTACTTTGTAAACACACACTACATAGTTTTGTGTTATTGCATATTCATTCACTAACATCAATTTACATCAACCACTAGCATTTTATTTTATTTCGATGATGGAGTTTTCCTTTTATTTTATTTTACTTGCTTCTGTTGCTTGACTGCGGCCATGCTGGGGCACCATCTTTAAAGGTTTTAGTCAAACAAATTAACTTCAGGACTTATTTTTTTTAAAGCCCGGTACTTATTCTATCGGTCTCTTGTGCCGAACCGCTAGGATACGCGGACGTAAACATACCAACATCGGTTGTTAAGCGGTGCGTGCTTGGGGCGACAAACACAGACACAAAGGCACACATAAATATATACATATACGTATACACATAATACATACATACATACATACATACATACATACATATACAACAGGCTTCCTTCAGTTTCCGTCTACCAAATCCACTGACAAGGCTTTGGTCGGCCCGAGACTATAGCAGAAGACACTTTCCCAAGGTTTCACAGAGTGAGACTGAACCCGAAACCATGTGGTTGGGAAGCAAGCTTCTTACCACGTAACCACACCTGCACCTATACTTTGATTTGGTGATACTTTAATTTCAAGTTTGTCTTATTTCATATACATTCACTAATACTGATTTACAACATGTATACGTACGCACAAAGCACACTATTGCACTTACTGATCACCGAACCTCAGAAGCAGATGTAAAAGATTGCCTGGGTTCTTCTTTCTTTTATCTGTGATATTAGAGTATGATCTTTCCCGATAACGACCTATCTATGAAGAACTTCTATTCCTTCGTTTTCCTGTATCTTTTCCTGCTGTTCTGCTTAAGATTCATTTGAATTTCTTAAGATGAATATATTACAGTCACATGCACTTAATTTATGCATACACACATATAAAAAGCAACGAAACACTTGTGTAATAAAGAAACATACAAACCCGTCATATGAATCTAAGCATCACCCCACATGCACCTACACATATGCACACTCGCATATTCACAATTCTTAAGAATCGTTTCGTATCAGACAAAAAAATGACGTTACTTTGTTTGTGACTCACTTGAGTTCTATAAAAACATTAAATAATCTCAAAAATTCATACATACATACATACATACATACATACATACATACATACATACATGCATACATACATACATACATACATACATACATACATACAGCATATTTAAACCTCTTCCAAGACCATCGTGAAAGCAATAACATTATCATAGCAGAACAAGCAGCTGGGAAGAAGGGAGTCTAGGGATGTGCCGAGCAATTGTTGATAAACAAAACTGTAATGTCAGAGGTGCGGGAGCATAGACGGAACCTAATTTCAATGGGGCTAGACTACAAGTAAGCCTTTGACTCTGTTCCCCATTCATGGATGCTAGAAACCCTTCAACTTGCTAAAGTTCCAGTAAGCATAGTCAAAGCCACAACTGATCTGACTTCATCGTGGGCCACCATCTTGAAGTTAAATACAAGGAGTGATTGTATTATCTCTGATAGAATACAGTATCGCAGTGGCATATTCCATGAGGACAGTCTCTCTGTGTTGTTTATACTTTCTGTAAACCCTTTGTCACGTTAAGGAAGTCTGAAGGATATTTCACTGGTTCGCAAAGAAGCAGAAATACTGAAATTACATACTGAAATACTAAAATTACATACTGATATAGTGGATGACATGAAACTATATGCAAAGAATATGCATGAGATGAAAAGGAGCCTTGATCTGGTTACAACATTCTCAAAGGATATAGGGCTGGAATTTGGTGAAGAGAAATGTTGCTATATAGTTGTGAAAAGAGAGAAAACTGTAAACCAGACTAGCAACATCTCCATCAATGACTTAACTCTTCCCTTATGTCTGATGAGGAATGTTGCAGGTTTCAAGGCTGGATATCACCCACATCATAAGTAGCAGCCCCAAAATGTCTGCGTGATACTACTTGCCCGTCAGGCACGATATAGTTGCAAAGACTATTTACAACGCTTTCCACCGGAAGGATTGTCGTGATATATACATCAAAAGCATGTCAGAAACAACATGTATTCACATTTAAAAACAAAAATACTGGTAGAACTCTCCAATAAAAACTACAGTTCGATGCAAACAGAACATTGTTCTGTGGGTCAAGAACAAGAGAACATTTTCTGTTGAATTAATGCTGAACTTACAGCTCTTGTACCCTGACTATAAATTCTCATTTGTATCTATCATCATAGATGCATTAGGCTATGTACCTACAAATTTACACAGAAACCCAGAAATACTAGGTTTTTCGAAGAATGAGCAAAAGAAAATGACACAGATTCTCCTAATCCAATCTATTAGCGGCACAGCAAGACATTACAAAGATGCACACACTTGTTGGTGTGTATCGAGAGCTCAACCAACACACCAACTCAACCAACATTACCATGGCGTCCCAGCAAATGGTTTTTACACTATTTGTGCAGTCATGGACTGGTGATTCAGTTTGCCTCGATCCGATTAGGATACGTGCTGTTGATAAGGTACAAAAATGGCGATGTATCGATATACATCGTTCCTGAATGAGATTTGGGGTTAGTCGTCTCGCCTGTCTATGACCTTCAGGCGTTTTAACACTCGGCGAGTTGAGGGAGTCATCCCCACCGCCCTAGATTGCAGACTATCGGCGAACAAGCAAGGCATGTACGTTGAGTATGCGTGGTCGATAATGTTTATATATATATATATATATATATATATATATATATATATATATATAGGCATACATACAAATAGGCATGCACAAGCACACGCTCATATATACGAACTTACGTACATACGTTCACACATTGATATGTATATACATTGCCACATACATGATGCACACATACATACATGCATAAATTGATGCTTGCACACATTCAAATACACATGCATACATACATAAACGTACATGACGTGTTTATAAAGATAAAGTTATCCATCATTTTCGCAGAAATTACGTCTAGGCTTAAATTTTTGATATTTAAAACTATTTTGAAATCAACGTTTTATGAGTTTCATGAAAAACAAGCAAAAACAGCAACAAAGTATAGAAAAATATTAAAGCAGCCCATCCATCCCTTCCTCTAAATATAGAGATTAGAAACTGAAGAAAATAAATTAAACAAATATAAAAGTACTGCAGCTAAAAATAAAAAAAAATACATATAAAGAAAAGTAACTGAATAGGAAAACATGTATACACACGCGCGTGCGCGCACACAAATACACATATACAAATATTTACACACGCTTACACACATACATGCTCACATTTACACATGTATATTCATACATATACATTCACACAGGCGCAGCTCTCTCTCTCTCTCTCTCTCTCTCTCTCTCTCTCTCTATATATATATATATATATATATATATATATATATGCTTAGAAATATATATATGTACATGTACACTCTCACAATTACATATTCTCATACATACACACACACATACACACACACATACACACACACACACACAAAATATATATTTGCGTGATTAGATTTCTGCTTTGTTTTGCTTTTGGGGAAATAAATTTACTGAAAAACTGGAAAAAAAACTGATAAAGTAATTATGGATAGACAGAAGTACTGAAATATCTTTAATTAAGAGAGAGAGAGAGTAAGGTAGGTAGATAGTTAAATATAAAAAGAGAGACAAAGAGAGAAAGAGAGAGGGGAGACAGGATAGAGGGAGAGGGAGAGAGAGGAAAAAGAAGGGGGCGAGAGAATTATCCCCTTGGCTTCATAAAGGAATATCTGGAAGGGAGAGTGAGGGGTTCATGCCATATTTCAAGTGCTTAAATTATTAATTGGTCCCCTCGGAGCTGATTGATGTATCATTCCCTCTCATGAATAAAGTATAAAGCTCTATTGTTGGAATGTAGATAACGAAAGCAATGTCATATTTTAAAGTTCAGAAATGTTTTGCATAATTTTATTGTTTCTCTTGCAGATCGTATGCATAATGTGCGAATATCTTATCCAGTCTGTCGGTTAGGCATTTACCCACAAAACCAAGCGCACCTGTTATTATTTGTATAAATGTAAATTTGTAATCTGGATATAGAAGCTGGAAGTTTCGAAGTAGTTGTCCATAATTATCCTCTTTCTCTTTGATTTTCACATCAGCTGGTCAACTAACCTCTATGAAGGTACATACTTTTTCTTGTCTATCTCAAACAACAGTAACCGGCTTGTTATGTTTACACTTGACATATATTTTGATGGGGATGTTCCACTAGTATACTTTGTATTGATGTTTGTGCACGTATTCAATAACAGGGAGATTCTCTATATTTATTCTAGTTTACTCAGTTTCTGGATGGCATTATATATTGTTTTTGCGACAACGTCGTGTCGCATAGGGAGGTTGTACCTTGATGGTATTTTGGAGCAGACACTAATCATACGTGTGATGTCTTTCACAGAAATATGTTATAATCTACATTTTCTGTTGCAACTTGTAACCCAAAGGGCTTCACTGTCTCTTTTGTTTATTAGGTATTCAGCAGCAATCTACAGTTCTTGGATTGTAAATAATCTAGAGGAGACTGTATAAAGAGCTACTGGGTTGTTAACGTAAACAAGTGTTAGAGAGATTTACGGGATTTCTTTCCATAAATTCACAGCACATCATAAACAAGTATTGTTTTCACATTTGCAAATCTACGCCTGTAAACTACTAACAAAATATGAAGAATCAATATTAGAAATCTTTTTTGGAAACCTCCAAATTAAAGGACGAATCTAATTCAAGCTTTTTACACATATATTACTTTTACCATTATTAATAATCTTTTATTAATAAGAAATTGATTTCTAATAATTTAAAAATAAAATGGAGAAGATTGAAATGGAAACATCTCTTAAGGACGTACCTTTGCTTACCCGTAAGGAGTACATTAAGGATATAATAGCTAAATTCCATGCTCTCACCAGAAGAATGAGATGGAAACCTCTATTCTTTGACAAACAAAATAGTACAGAAGAAAAATTAGACAATAAAACAAACGAAGAACTCATAAAAATTAGAAGCAATTTTAAATCCCGGAAAGTTCCACTAGCAAACTGTATATCAGAAAATTTTGAAGACGACCAATGGAATCTACTTAGGAATATTAAGTTTAAGAAAAACGTTCTCAGGAACAATCACCTACGTTATTTGAAGCTTAAAGTTAATGAACTTCGAAAATTAAAAGGTATAATCGTACGGTCCGATAAAACTGGAAATCTATATAACGTAGATGTAGACCTATACCATAATCTCCTACACAAAGAAATTACAAAGCAATATAAGATTATAAATAAAGATGTTTTAAAATCTATTTATACTAAAGCCAAAGAAATAATGAGTGTATACCGAATTGGCGACGTAACTGAAGTTTATGAACTATGTAGACCTAGAATTAGCCTAAAAGACCACAAACTTAACTTTCATACTGATCTAAAGGTAAGGCTCATCGGAAAACTTAGCAAAATAATCATTTTTTACAAAATTGTTCAGTTTTATAGGATTTCTTTCCATAAATTCACAACACATCGTAAACAAGTATTATTTTCATTTTCGCAAATTTTCGCCTGTAAACTACCAGCAAAATATGAAGAATCAATATTAGAAATCTTTTTTGGAAACCTCCAAATTAAAGGACGAATCTAATACAACCATTTTACGCACGCACACACACACGCGCGCGCGTACACACACATGCACACACACACATATATGACGGGCTTCTTACAGTTTCCGTCTACCAAACCTCGGGCCGACCAAAGCCTTGTGAGTGGATTTGGTAGACGGAAACTGAACCTCTCTTTCTTTATTTCTTTCTTTCTTTCTTTCTTTCTTTCTTTCTTTCTTT
>NC_068983.1:133725212-133726551 GCF_001194135.2 Octopus bimaculoides | reverse complement strand
TATATATATATATATATATATATACACTCACACACACACACACACACACACACACACACATATATATATATATACATATGTATACATATTTATGTGTATGTGTGCCTTTGTTTCTGTTTGCCTCCTACCATCGCTTAACATCCGATGTTGGTGTGTTTACGTCCCCGTAACCTAGCGGTTCAGCAAAACTGACCGATAGAATAAGTATTAGGCTTTCAAAGAATAAGTCTTGGGGGTCAACTTCTTCCACTAAATCCCTTTAAGGCAGTGCTCCAGCATGGTCGCAGTCATATGACTGAAATAAATAAAGGAATAACAGAATATGTTAGTCTTAGGTTTACGCCCGTCTCGCAACCTTCGTCATATAATAATAATAATTTTAGTGCATAACAAATTATGTTACATGCCTGCACTAATATGCATGTTACTCCTTGTACAACAAAACTGTATATTTACAAATCAATGCAGATAAAGAAATCTGGCTCATCAGATCACTAGAAAATCATGGTTACACCAATGCTTCAAAGTATATATACAAAGTTTTCTCTTTATATGTACACTGTATGGAAGAACGATACTAGATAAAATTAGTTTGGAATGGTCATTAAGAATAAATATAAATAATAAATATATTTTGTATCATACCAATCAAGATGTTGAATCTAAGCTAAGGTAATTGACCATCCTTAATGTTAACAAATGACTGGAAACAGAGAGGAGAGGAAGTAGATTAGTTAAATTAAATATGTTAAAAAGTGTCCAAAAAATAAATATTTAAAAAACATACAGTATAATATATATGAATTCAAGAGATAACAGACAGCCGGAGATATAAAGAGGTAGTATTGAAGAACAGTTATTTCCAAATGGAGTTAGGTCAAAGGACCTCAAAATATTGTGTTTCAATAAACTGTTGTGAAACCAAAACAATAGTTTCACCTGCATAGAAGCACATACATATAAGCATTAACATAATAAAAATACATGATGAAGGCTGAGAAATCGCTGTCATCCTAAGGATAACAAGTGGTTAAATACATGCACCTCTCATACCTCTGGACTTTTAGGGTTTATATGCTACTCATGAAATAATTTCATCGATTGGATCTCCCGGATTTCAGCCGCACAGAACTCTGTATTATACTCCTCCGTATTGGATTATACTACGTGTTCTGTTAACCGGGTCCATTACAGGTGCTTCTGATAGCCACATGATTCTATGAATCCATACATTGCACTACAAAGACATGCCATACACACATATGTAAGTATATATAAGTAAAAGCCCCCCCTCTCTCTCTCTCTCTCTCTCTATATATATATATATATATATATATAT
>NC_068983.1:133716658-133724358 GCF_001194135.2 Octopus bimaculoides | reverse complement strand
ATATATTTATGTATGCATGTATATATATATATATATATATATATATATAGGTATATATATAATATACATACACACACACACACATCATACATGTGTGTGTGTGTGTATGTTTGTAAAATGGGGAGATTTTCTTAACGTCTTAACTAAGACAGGAAGAGATGAAAGTAGAATTAGTATATTTATATAAGAGATGAATATTTAATATTTCCTATCATCAGTTAAAAACTTAAAGGTATATACTATAGTATACTATGAGATAGAATCTGATAAAATGTAGCTATCGGAAGGGAGAGTGGTAAACCTAGTATTTACGGCGGTAAAAAGGGATTAAACTTTAATGGAAACTGTGGAGTTACAGCTCGAGGCAACTCACTGATTAGGATATTGAAAATTTAAGGAAAGGTGGCGCAGTTAAGTTAATTGGAGTATTATGATAGAAATGTATTCGTTATAGGTTATACAAGGGGGGCTGTTAGCGCAAGGTTCATGCAATAAAACAGTAGAAACGGTGTTCCAACGGATGTATACACACACACACAGGTATGTATATGTATGTGTGCGTGTGTATATACATATACATACACACAAGCATATATACATACATGCACATATGCATACACGTATACTGTCTCGAAAGTAATGTAAAAATGGGCATAACTGTTTTATCTGTTGACACAAATCTCTTCCTCTATAGTAGATCTTCTTATTCTTCATCGGAGGCAAAATATGTGTCCCAAATAGAAGCAATTTGACGAAGGAGGTTACAAGCTGTCCGACACCCACAGAAGACTACGGGTAGTTTAAGACGACGACTCCCTTAACAAAAGCAATGTGCAGAGATGGATGGACAAACTTAAAGGAGGGGAAAATAACGTTGAAGATAAACTACTGAGTAGGAGATCGTCAAATTGCGACAACTGAGACGAATCGTCAACTTGTGGGAGAACTGATACGCGCGAACAGACGACTTACACTTCATGAATTTGCTGCACAACTCGATTGAGGTCACAGTGTATTACAGAAGATGGCGGGAAACTTTGAGTATCGATAAGTGTGAACAAACAGGGTACCTTGGCAGTTGACAGTCGATTGAAAGGGCAGAAATGTGGAATTTCGCTCTGATCTACCGGAAGCGCTTGATGCCAGTGAAGACGCGTTTTCAGGTGGTATTTATTTATTTGCTTAACCGTGTGAGTCCAGATTCGATCTTCCATCTTACCAGGTTCGATCGAATAATCATAACGTTTAAACAGAAGGAAACAGGAACACAGGGAAATAAGAAAGGAAAAGAAAGAAAAGTAAAAAAAGTTGGGGTTGGGGTAAAGCAGCAGAATATGAAGTGGGAGGGAGCGAAGGGCCACAGACTTCGCAGTAATAATGGCTATTGCGTTGCCATAGAAAATAGCCAGCGACACTTGCTGCAGCGGTCACTTCACTTCGTGGGGCTCATTTCTCCGACAGGCCACCATTATCCCAATTTTGTAGAGGAAATCGGTAGTACGGGGTCTTAGAGCACCTCACGTCTCAATGCCAACCGACACAAATTGTTAGCATCTGGTCAGGTATTTATTGATTTATAAATCCCTGTGTTTATTGATTTTTGTCTCCTCCACAGCGAAACCCAGTTTTACAGCCGATGCTGCAAAGTTGGAGCTGGAGAACATGTCACTGCACGTCACATCTCAGACTAGGAGTCTGTCTCATTCAGTTAAATACCGACTTCACGTAAAGCCTAGAGTACTCGTCGCTAGATCTACTAGAGAGTTGGCCTGTACACTGTCGCTTGACTTGCTAGAAAGAGTAGAATATATTTATCAAATAATATCAAATTTGCTCAAGAATTTAGTTCTTGTTATACAGATAGAAGTGTCAGACAAAATCACTGACATCATTTTTGTTTTATGGAAATTATTTATTAATGAAAGAATAGTTGTTGTACAAAAGGATGGGATGGTTATGACTGAAGCGCCTTTGATTACAAGTCCACATGGTCTAAACTAACCCGTGGCTAAACAACAACACGGTTTCTCTTACGAAAACAACAACAGTAACAATAACAGCAAAAACAATACAATGTTGTATCTGTGTAAAGTTAGAAAACATTCTCTGTTTACGCATGGCTTAAGATTAATGTTTAAAGTTCATCAATTTCTGAAATTTGTTTTTATTTATTTAATTAATTTTTACATTGATTATTTATTTGATCGTCAATAGTAAACTTTTGCGAAAGTTCTTGAGACTTTAACATTTTTCAAAAAGTTGTTCAGATTTTTTGAAGTAGTTTCGGTTATGAAATCCATTTTCAATTTTCAAGTGTCCACTTGAAAATCCAAAGGCAAAGGGCATTTACAAATAGTGTCTTTTGCCATTATCAATTGTTCGATTGTTTTCGAAAAGGAAACGGATGCAATAGTAAATGATACACAAATTAATATTGACCCTCTCAATCTCACATTAATCCCCACTTTCTCTCACTTCATCTTTTTTCTCTACTCCTCTCTATCTATCATATTTTCTATCTTTCTCCAACAACACACACACACGCACTCACACACAAACATATTCACTCACTGACGCATACACATAAGATGCTATTAAGGCTTAAAGTTCACAACCTTTTCTTTGTATTGATTGATTGATTGATTATTGATAGTGAATGTCGGTTGCATGTATTCGAAGTAAATCACGAAACAATTTCATATAAATGATGCCTATATTCTGAGTTTGAATTTTACTAATCTTGTCATCAATAAATATTTTTCAATTGACTTTCTCTTTTACTACGGAAGACATTTTTGCGCATACAAGCAAATGAAAAACAACCATCCATCCATCCATCCATCCATCCATCCATCTATATATACATACATATAAACACACATACAAGCATGCATATAAGCATACATATAAATATATATAAACACACATACATGCATATGTATATATATGTGTGTATATATATATATATATATATATATATATATATATATATATATATATATATATATATATATATATATATATATACATATATATATATAATACATATATGTATATATATGCATATATGGGTACAGAACGTCACAAGACGTAAACAACATGAAATACAAAATACGAAAACATGGAATACGAACTTTTTTATGCGTACAACGAAAGAAACAAATGGAAAAACAAGGCAAGTAACATAAAGAACGACTCTTCATCAGTTGTCGGCTGTTTCTGTACTCCTCATTTCGAGCAATTACGACAATATGTGCCTTCGATGAAACAGTTACTCCTGCAAACCAAAATAAGATTTGGGATTTGCGGAGAATCAAAGTTGGTAACAAAAGCAGTTACAAGACGAAAGGTGTTCTTCAATCTAATAATGCACGGACACATATAGCGGGGATGACATTCCAACTGCTGGAGCAGTTTGAATGGGAAACGATGCCCCTACCACCATATTCGCCGGACATTGCTCCATCTGATTATCATTTATTTCGCAGTCTTCAAAATCATTTAGACGGAAAAAATATGAATTCTGTAGATGAGGTCAGAAGAGAACTGGAGGAATAAGTGAATTTTGGAAGAGGGGGCCTTGCAAGTCTACCAGATAGATGGAAGAGCACTGTAGAAAATGAAAGAGAGTATATTTTAGATTAAAAAAGAACTTTGTTTATTTTAATTTTGAAAAATAAAAGAAGTATAAAAAACACATTATTCATGGGATGACCTAATATTTAGAAGATATGCAAAAAATCATTATGGTATACAATATATTTCTCTTTCCATTTTTTCAGATTTAATACATGATGGCAACTCCTACAGTGAATTTTGGTAAAAATGAAGAACGGGCAGTTATGAAGTTCCTCTTTTTGTTAGGTAAAGGGAGCCGCAGAAATCCATGGCGAGATGAAGAAAGTCTTGAAGAATGGCTGCCATCTTACTCCACAGGGAAAATCTGGATGTCAAGGTTTCGGACTGGTCATTTCCAGGTCACAGATGAACCCCAGTCAGGACGTCCAACTTCCGCGACCACAGATGACAAAGCCTACACTGTGCGCGTCACGATTCTCGAGGACCACCGGATTTTAGCTGAAGTCATAGCTGAGACTGGGGAGTTTTCGCGAAAGAGTTGGCCACTTCATCCACAACATTCTGGAGATGAGAGAAGCTTTGCGTAAAATGGGTGCCGAAAAGCCTGAACGCAGTTCAGAAGCGCATCAGAGTGATAACATCAAATGTGATTTTGGACCTTTGCAGCGAGTAAGGCTGAATTCATGGCTCGTTTAGTCACTATGGATGAAACTTGACTTCATCATTATGATCCCCAGACTAAGCAGCAATCAATGGAGAAGGCGTCACAGCAGTTCACCGCATCCCAAGAAGTTTCGGACGAAGAAGTCAGCTGGAAAGATTCTGGCTTCAGTGTTCTGAGACAAAGACGAAGTACTCTTGTCAAAGGGGTGCACATCAACGCAGAATACTACATGTCTCTGTTGGACGAATAGCATGAAGCATTGAAGCAGAAACGCCGTGGAAAGCTGAGCCATGGTGTCCCGTTTTTGCAGGACAATGCACCAGCACGCACAACACATGAAACTCTACGGAAAATATGCGATTTTAGCTTCGAACTGGTAGACCACCCACTTTACTCTCCTGACTTTCCTCCTGCGACAATCACCTCTTTCTACAACTGAAGAAACATCTCAAGGGACGAAATTTCACTCCGATTCAGAAGTGATCGCTACTACAAAGGCTTGGCTGGAAACTCTACTTTCCCAGTTCTTTTTACAGGGCATAGTAAAACTGAAGAACTGATGCAATAAGTGTGTGAATGTGAGAGGGAAATATATTGAACGAAATCATAATTAACTGATCCTTCTGATTTTTTTTACCCAAAGCCAGGGACTTTCAGCTTCCCCTCGTAAGAGTACATTCTTACTTAAACGTATCCCCCTTTACATCTTGCCCCGCTTTATGGAAAATTCCCATTCTTGGTTCATCCATTTTAATCTTACAGACATTTATAAAGATTTCTTTCTTTTGTTATCAACCATATGCATAATTTCTTGAGAAAGAATACATTTAAAAAAAAATATTTTGCCAAAAATTATCAACGATGTAAGCGAAGTGAAATAACTCCAATCAAGAATCGAAATCGACACTCAGATTACGGGTTAACTGGGTGCTCACCTTCTTACCACGGCAAAGCACTTTTTTATTTTAAAACCATTTGTAACCAATTTCTTCATCTTCTTTTGTGTCACTTACTGTGAAATAATTGCCCTTTACAGAAAAGAACATGAAATGGAACAAAAGATAAATGAATAAACAAATAAATGAATAGACGAAATTCCTAAACGTCTGTGAATATTGATATGGTCTAATGGTGGAATTACAGATATTGTCGAATACGTTTCGCAAAGAAATGTCAACAATAAAACTACAGCAGATAATCAATAGAGAATATAATCAAGCGGGATTATTCTAGTCCTCGTTTGTAAAATAACAATCCACTTGTGTTGGTGAGCGCCATCGAATCGAAATGTCTTTCTGATTTTGGTGTTTTTGGGTTGGTGCAAGCTCACATAAACATTTTTGTGTTGGCTTCGTCGGAAGAGGACAATTGGCTGTCATTACCTTTTTACTGGAGAAAGGTTGAAATATCATAGTACCCTCGTACTCGAAACCTGGTCTAAATACTAACAACACAGTGGACTCAGCGAAAGACACCCCTGCCCAGTTGTTTGTTTTAAACTTGGGGATTAATTCTATCATCATAGTTCAATTGATTGGACACAACTCTCGGCATTCAATGGCAAGGTAGTGGTTTTAAAGAACAGATAAAATTCATCCTACAGATTCTTATAAATTTCCATCAACACCTTAAATCACAAAATTTGGGTTAATTCAAGGCTATAGTAGAAGATATTTACTTGAGTAAGGTACACTATCAGGAGATCACACTTGAAATCTCGTGATTGCGAAGCAAAAATCTTAACCACATGGCGGCCATACCTACGACCACTCATAACACGATATAGAACATTAAGTTACTGTATGTGTTACTGTATATATATATATATATATAAATAACACTGTACTTATTCCATGTTCTCGCGTTGTTTTTTCGTGTTTTTTCTTGTTTGTTCATGTTTAAACTGACTATATATATATATATATATATATATATATATAACTGGTCAGACCATGTGGTTCCTCACAACATTTTTAGCTCTCCATTATTCAGTACAATATTCTGCTGTTGCTCAAATTAACATCTCAACTCGTAATTCACAACCATCGGCGGAAATATTCTGGATACCAACTGTGAAACGTGCACAAATAAGAGAATATGAAGATATTAGGAAATCAAGTGGTTATACGACAGAAAAAGAAAGGAAAATTGTCTAACGTTAGTGGAAGCTGCGTGACAGGGTAATTATAAACATGGAAGAAATTTATCTCAATGAAGGTTTCACATGTTTGTCTTAGTCACGACTGTACCAAACTCTTAAAGCAAAATCGACCTTTGTATTTAAAACTTCAACAAATATAACTGATTTTCATATAATAATAACATTATGTAGCGTCTGTATTACAATAATGAAGCTTATTAAATACATCATGAATTGTGTTGCATTTGTATGTGCGTTTGTGTGTGTGTGTGTGTGTGCATGTGTGTGAGGTTTGTGCGAAAGTGATGTGTGTGCACACATACATATGTCCATGAATCCGGATGCACACTGTCTCTGATTTCCTCAATTTTACGATGTGCGTATGTGAGTGTATTTGTTTGTTTATCTCTCTATCTGTATGTATATTTATATACATACACACATACATATATATATATATATATATATATATATATATGCATTTGCATTTATACATACATATGTTATATATGCATGTGTATATACATGTGTGTCTGTATGTGTGTTTGTATGCGTGCATGTACATATGTATGTATGTATGTATGTATGTATGTATGTATGTATGTGCATGTTATGGAGGTGTACTTGCCGGGCAAGTGCTTTGATCTATGACCATGTGTTGAAACTAACACGATAGCTGCATGGAAGATACACATTAACCATTTAAAGACACACAAAGCCCGCTAACTTCATTTATAGATTTATTATTTGGTGTCAAAATTTTGTCGCACCAACTACGACCAGGTTATTGATGTAATTCCACTGCATTTAGTTTGCGCAAGGTTACTGATTGATATTAATGGGTTCCTGTTATAATTTTGTTTTATGTAGGTCAGTCGTTTTGGTTGAATGCTCGTAGTTGGTCAGTTAACTTGGTATTCGGCTGTATTTCCTGTACATTCTCTTCTTTCTTTCCGTCTCCTTTTCTTTGGCATTGAACACGGTGAATCAAAAGACCAATGGCCTCAAAGAAGTGAAGCTACCAAATAGGAAGCTGTGGTTGACGTGACAACAGCTGAAGTAATAGTGGTGGTGATGGTGGTCTTCGTAGTAACAGTAGTGGCAGCAACAGTTGTAGTAGTAGCGGTATTAGTAAAAATAGCGCAACTAATAAATTCTAAAGGGATGGATTTTGATATTATTTCTCACACCAATCAAATAAGTAAATAAAAAAAGAGAAAGTAATGGGATTGATGAAGGGCGGGAACTACTACTACTACTACTACTACTACTACTACTACTACTACTACTACTACTACTACTACTACTACTACTACT
>NC_068983.1:133713809-133716560 GCF_001194135.2 Octopus bimaculoides | reverse complement strand
CGCACACACACACACACTACTTACACACATTGACCACACACACACACACACACACACACACACACACACACACACATATGTACATATACACGCGCACACAATGCAATAGTGCTATTGACTAATGAGGAGACATCGTCAAATCACAGCCGACTGATTTAAAAAGGAAAGAACGAATTAGAAATATATTGTTAGGTATACAAAAGCAGGTTGTTCATAGTTGAAACATTTAATAAGTCTCTTCAATCAGGATAACCCCTATCCTCCATTACTACGGCAGCAACGATAATCCCCACCACCACCGCAACCCTCCCCACCACTATTAACAACAACAGTAACTTTAGTTTGATGAAATTCATACAAACTGTGGTGATTGTTCTTCCTTGTGGAAATCCAAAATTGAATCGTAATTGAGAAATAGCGTCGGATAGTCTTCGTGTCAAATGATGAGGTTGTTCTGAAGTGAGAATACAGAAGTTTGAATTCCGATAGCGGCAACGCTTACCTCCCGACTTTAAATATAGTGAAGTTAAACACCTTTGATTAGCCGTTCCAACCATGGTCATTTCGCCTTTCTCTGGAGAGGTGTGCGTCTCCGATTACATTTAATATGCCTTTCATTTCTTAAGACAGAAAGGTATACAGCGAAGGAGATTTGGTTGCTATTTCTAGAATATTTGGCAACCGAGTGAAGACTCCCTGAAAAGACTGATTGTGAAATGTCTTTGGTGGTCATGATGAGACGGTGAACTTCACGTGATTCTCGTTTAAGCATAGGAGAAATGGCGCCGAAGTCTTTAGTTTATTTCAAAATAGCATTTATTTTCATGATAGCATTTAGATATGAATTTGATAATTTTGTTAAGTAATTTAACGGACTGGTAAATTAGTAATTTAGCAGGGTGGTAAATTACATTGAAATTTATTGCTTGGCTGAAATTACATCCTTTTGAACTATTTCTTTACGACGCCATTCTGTCTGTGTGTGACCAATTTATATAACTCTATGGGCTTTTTTTTCATTATTATTTAGAATTTGTACATGCATACAAACATACACATGCACTCAAACACGCAGACACACTACACATATGCTTACAGACATATATATATATTTAGACACACAAACGCCTCCACATTCTCTCTCTCTACACACACATACATAAACATATACATACATATCAATATATCTGCTTGTGTATAAGTGTGTGGAAAAAACACACAGATACATTCATTGATGCAAACACATGCGTATGCATGAACAGATGTATATATATATAAACATATATCATAAAGGCGACCGCAGAGGTCAATTTAGTTGCATTTATGTGAAAGCAACACAATATTGTACAAATGTTGAACTGCAGAACGAAGTAAAGGTCACATACAAATATCACTTCACATATTTGTACCGTATCATTACATATATAAAAAATAAAACAAGGATTATTTCAAAAATACTCTTCTCAAAGAAATCTCAAACTGGGAATAACTTTAAATTTAACCTTCATTTAAAACTTGTGAAAACTTTTAAAGAACATCATCACCTACTTAAAATTAAATTAGCTGCAAACTGACAATATTATGATAAAATGTGAGTTTTATCGTCCCACTCGTAACCGTATCCATAGTATAAAATGGAATTGCCACCTTAGCAAGGTGTTATATACGAAATATATACAATGTAAGCCAAATGTGTTAGCTTAATGCTAAGACTGACACACTGACACACATGTGGAATATCAACCAGTCAGAAATAAACTTTAATCTCACACACACCTTAACAAATAGGCGCAGGCGTGGCTGTGTGGTAAGAAGCTTGCTTCTCAACCACATGGTTCCGGGTTCAGTCCCACTGCGTGGCACCTAAAGTAGGCGTCTTCAACTATATCCTCGGGCAGACCAAAGCCTTGTGAGTGGATTTGGTAGATAGAAACTGAGAGAAGCCTGTCGTATGTACATACATACATACATGCATACACTTGTATGTGCCTTTGTGTTTATGTTTGTTCCCCAGCATAGCTTGACATTCGGTGTTAGCATGGTTACAAATCCGTAGCTTAGCGGTTCGGCAAAAGAGACCGACAGAATAAATACCAGTACTGGGGTAAATTCATTCGACTAAAAATTTTTCAAGGCGGTGCCTCAGTGTGGTTGCGGTCAAATGAGTGAAACAAATAAAACATAAAACAAGAAAAAAAAAACATGTTAAACAGTTTAGCTGTAAATTGGTCCGAAATAAGAATCTTGTGACACACGCTATAGTAAACTTGAGAACTAACAGTGGCATAACACCAAACGGTAATATTTCCGAAGGCAGTGAAAGGGTACAACAGACGTGATCTTTCATGGTCGTCGACAATTTATATGAAGTTCTAAAGCTGGAGAGACGGATACCGAAATCTCTCTAATATCCTATTAAAGATTTGAAATGAAATGATGGAAACCGCACAAAGATTGACAGACTATATAAAAATATCAGAAAAAAGCTATCCTAAATTGAAATCGCTGTATTTAATGAGATAACAGGAAATTAACTAAAGGTTCAAGTTTCCAAGGTACCCAGGCAAATGGCATAAAATCAACACAGCTGATGCATGTGTCTGTTGATTCTCTTAATTATGAGTTGTAATATTTACATTCACCACAAAACATTAGGAAAATACCCCAGGCATTAGTGAAACAATTTGTGGATAAAATTAGAAACTTTAAACTCCCTCAGCTGAAACAAGAACAGCAGCATCTGTATATATA
>NC_068983.1:133704238-133713115 GCF_001194135.2 Octopus bimaculoides | reverse complement strand
AAAAAAAAAAAAAAAAAAAAAAAAAAGAAGATAAACTCAAAGAGTAAGCTGCACGAATGGAAGAACTACATTAAGAATGCTGTTAACATATTGAACAAGAAAAATACGGAATAAATGGCAAAAACTGGTAAAAGTCTTAAAGATAAAATGATAAACAGAAAATCTCTTGGACCAGATCTTTAAAATTTTGATAACCCTTTATAGAAGAAATAGCGTTGTGGGAACGCTAGACCGTTTAAATAGCTGACAACTGCCTTATTTTCATTTCAAAATTAGCCAATCCACTCAAGTAAAAAAATTTCCATCTATTATCCAGGGTTGACAATATGTACAAGTTATACACTGGATTATAGATTTATTGAATCATCAACAGCTGGACAGGGAGGAAGCGTGGAACTGTATAGGGTGGCTATTATTTAACAAAATAATGCAGGGTAAAACTACAGGAATATGCATGTAGTATGGCTGGGCTACCAGAAAGCGTTTGATATCATCATCCCATGTGGAAGAGTAAGAGACTACAATTAGCCAGCTTCACCACCACTGGTAGCTGCTATTCAGCAGTTAGGCTACTAACATCAAGTGTTTTAGTCAATCATATCGATCTCATTATTTATTTCAGTCTGGTGTTTATTTTATCGATCTCTGTTTTTGGAATCGCTACTTTACTGTTTCTAAATTACAGAACGTTACTCGATGTAGTCAATATTATATGGTTGCAAAGTGAACTTCCCGTACCTGAACGAAATGCAGCTCTCATTTCTATACAAACAGGAATTGCTTCATAAGAATGTCTGGTAGATATAGTCGTTAGTTACGTAAGGGTGGAGCTCTGTTCATTCTTTTGTTTATTCCGTTCCTCAGGTATATTGTAACTGTTATTGTTTAAACTCAAGTCTGTCCAAATAGAGCAGACATATGATCAAATGCATTCCAACCGTGACTATTCCCACTTTTTCCCACTTGCAGGGAACCCAGAATCACATTGTCTAGTATGTCTCTTTCCATGGCGGGAAGGCATGATTTAAGAGAAATTTGGCTGTTCTATCTAGCAGGTCGAAGAACCACGTGGAGGCTCCCTTGTTAGCACATCCGTCAATGTGAAATTATGTGGCCTCATTAATGACATCTTCAATACTTTCAATGTGTTTCTTCATTTCCGGAGTAAACGTCATCTTTCACGCGGAGGTAATCAATATTCAATATTTTACATTGAACGATAATTATCTCTTGTTACGAAGAGAACGAAACGAAACGAAACAAAACAGAACAAAACACAAAAAAAAGAGAAGGAAAGGAAAAGAAGTGACGTGGCGAGAGAACGATAGAACACCACACCAGAGATTTTACTTCTTTCTTCCCTATCACCTTCTCTATCACCAGAATATTGAATATACGCTTAGATAATTCAGGTTTCGCCCAGTAGAGGCTCAGGCCATGTCCAACTTAATAGCACCACCTGGTGAAGTCTTTTAGTCATATATGGAGCACCATGGCCCACTCTAGAAAAGAGTTATTACTGTTGGAGACATATCTGGGTGTAGGAGGTTGGTCCGGGATTTTTTTGAGAAATTTGTGCCTAGAACTTTTGAATTTTATGGTATCTGTTTCCAACGGCGGCATTGAAGAGAGTAGAGTCTGAGTTATTTTTGTCAACCGCAATAGACAATGTTTGTCATGCCGTCTATCTTTCTTGTTATTGAGCTCTGGAGTGCTTCCACTTTCATAATGAATTGCTTCGTGTGGGGAGACGACAGAAGGCAATAATATTCAAGGTGGGGTCGAGCAAAAGTAGAGTGGAGAAGGATGATGGTGTGAACATCTCTAGACCAGAAAGTTCTCAGAATCCAGGAGCGCATCTTGTGAGCCAAGTCAACCTTTTTATTTACGTGGAATCTCCAGCTTAAACTGTTATTGACAATTACTCCAAAGTCTCTGGTGTTGTTGGATGACATATTGTTTTTTTTCTGCCCATTGGCCAACAGCAAACAGATCCGACTGAAGCCATGTTCGGTCTCCCATACCGTTTATGGCCTTCTGGAGCTAGGAATCATCTGCAAAGATTTTCAGTGTACAATATTTGATGACGTCTGCTGTCATTGATGTAGATAATGAAGAGGAGTGGGCCCAACACAGTACTATTCAACACCACTACTAACTTTGGCTGAGTTTGATCGGATTCTCTCAAACACAACATGGGTTCTGTTCGTCCAGAAATACTTTATCCACTGAAGCAGCTTTTCACGGATTCCAATGCTGGACAGTTTCTTCAGCAAGATTTTGTTGTCCATTCTCTCAAATGCTTTGCTGAAAACAAGGTATATGACATCAGTGTTGCAGCCTTCTCCCAAAGCTTTTAGAATGTCATCAAAATGGTGCAGAAGCTGCGACAGGTAGTCCCTGCTATCACGGAAACCATGCTGGTTGGGGCTCAGCAGATTGCTGTCTTCGAGGAAGTGGGTTATTCGCGATCTCACCACCCTCTCAAATATCTTAATCATATGAGAGGTGAGCGAAATCGGACAGCAGTTCGCTGCAAGAGATTTATTTCCCTTTTTGAAAACTGGAACGACAGACTGGGAAAGAGAATAATCAGGAATGTAGCCTGCGTCAAGTGAGTTCCTCCAGAACTCAGCTAGATGGGGTGCAATTTGATGTCGACACATCTTCAGGACAGTGGCTGGGAACCTATCGGGACCTACTGCCGAGTTGTGCTTGATCTTATTTATTTCTGTTAGGATATCAGGAGCACTAAAAGTTATGTCAGATATAGTTAGTTGAGGGTTTACTTCACTGATACTAGCCAAATCAATCGCATTAGCGTTAATGAAAACAGAGCAGTATTGTCTCTGCAATATCTCGCACATGGATTTTGCAGCATCATGTAGAGTGTTGTTCTCATCAATCAGAGGACCAACAGTGGAAACAGCGACTTTATGTCTTTTTTTTTTCTTGCAAAGGAAAAGAACACTTTGGGATTGAGTTTTATTTTCTCAGTGGCCCAATTCTCCTCGACTGCTCTTTGTTTGTTAATGATGGTCAGCATGCTTTTTTGGAGGTTATGTTTTTTCGATTCTAGTGATGCAATGGCAGTCGAATGGGTGCGTTGTTGTTGGCAGTTTTTAAGTTGGTTGATTTTCTTGTTAATTCTTTTATTTTTCTGATATTTGCTCTTCTATTTCTAGGGAATCATTATTATTTCATCTGTGTTGTTATCACCTTCATCCCATTAATGTCTGCGTCCAGCCCGTAGATACTTTATGTTTGTCTGTCCTTGTTCGTCCTCTCTTTGTAAGGCCTTAATGGCCAAATTGTTGCACAAAGTGAGATAGTAGTAGGTTGAAGCTGGGTCTTTTGCTGCTTTTGTGGTGGTTGTTGTAGCTCTAATTGTTGTTGTTGTGATTCTTGTTGCCTTATTTTTGCTGTTGTTGAAGATTTGATGGGTGGGTAACAAACTCCGGTTGAATAAGCTGTGAACAGCTGGAATCTGAACAGTTAACCGTTTCCTTAAGTAGGTCATCAATTGTGATTGAATTAAGGGGTGCTAGAGATTGAGGCTGAGTCAGTTGTTGTTGCTGCTGTGATGGTTGTTGTTGTTGTCGTTGTTTTTGTCGAGGTTGTTGTTGTTGTTGCTGTTGAACAGTATTTGTAAAGAAAACACGTTGGAGATTTTCAAAATGTCTGTTAATTAATTTAATTGCCACTTCAATTTGTGTAAGTTTGTTTTGAATCTGCATCTCGGAACGATTTCTTAAGACTGTACGTCTGGCTATTAAGTTCCGGCATGATGCGTCTATGTTCTCTGTTTGGGCAAGACAGTACCATGAATTTATTAGAAGGTCTATTTCATTCTCAGACCATTTTTGTTTAGATTTTTGTTGTTGAGTAGTCATCCTAGAGTTTTTTTTAAAAGATATATTTGTTTGTTAATTATTGATTAACTCCTTGCATGAGTGTTTAGTTGTGCAGAAACGTATGCTACAATAGTGAAGAATTAATGTAGATTGTATTTGTATTTGAGATAGATATTGATAGTGCAGGAACTTTTTGCACTAATTAGGAAATTTGTAATTTAGAAAATTCTGAGTACTTACATATTTCTGGGTAAAATTATATTTGTTGATGTTAATATAGAAGACAGGGGTTGATTGATCACAGGTCGCTGTGTGAATTGCTTCAAATTTTATATGGTTGACTTTCTCAGATATCAAAGTTTTAAACTTTTTAAAGATGATCGTGTGTGTGTTCGGCCAGAGAAAACTGTGGAAATACAAATTTTAAAACTTATTTTGAAAGAAATTTAAAATACTCACAGGAAATTATAGATATTCCAGTTTTTGAGAGTTATTTTTCAGTTGTTCTGCTGGGTTGTATTAGGGTTTCGTCGGTTTGCTCGTTATTTATTAAAAGATCATTTTAATTATGAGTGACACATGCATAAAGAAATGTTAACAGGTGGTGTCTACAAATATTGGTCAGATCAAATTCATTCTAGATGGATTGAAAAGCTTGTGTGGTGTCAAGATTGTGTTTTCGTGAAACGAAGACTTCCTGTTTTACTGCCACATTATATCAAATGTATTTTATCATAAGTATTGCAAAAATGATTCTGAAATGGACAGAGTTACTTTTAGCCATTCACAACCGCTGTTCTGACAATGGTGGTGGTGGTGGTGGTGGGGGAACATACTTTAAAGTAGTGACTGTATAAATTACCGCTTAATGTGCAGTGACTATATATACTACTGTTTAAGGTACAGTGACTATATAAACTACTATATATAGTAATAAAATACTGTTTCGTGTTTTTATCTTTTATATGTTGGTATGAGGAGAGGGGCTGATCTTATGAGCTTCGCAGCACACTCCCGACTGGTGAGACCAATGCAGTTGTTGCTTTTTTTGCAAAACTACAGGATTACCACCACGGGAAGAGTATAAGCATTCCAGAAAGTTGAAACGAAAGAGGCTGTCATGGCCAAAGTTCACTTTTTCAGACATCCACGGTGTTAGGTGTTCCAAAATCGACCATCCACAAAATCCTGGTTGAGGAAAAGTTTCATCCACACAAGCTACAGATATTGCATCATTTAAAGGAAGACGACCCTGATAGACGAATGCAGATGTACGAATAGTTTGCAGATAAATTGGATGAAAATATCAATTTTACTAAAAACTTTGTGTTGTTCAGTGATGAAGCTACGTTTTATGTAAATGGTGAAGTCAACAGACAGAATCTTCGATGCTTGTCTCGAGGCGATCCACATTGGATGGATCCATCCAAACAGCAAGGCAGCAAAAAGGTGATGGTGTGGTGTGGTTTGTGGAAAGCTCATGTGCTAAGACACTTCTGCTTTGATGAACATGTAATGGGTGAGACTTATTTAAACATGTTGAGAGACAAATTGATATTTCAAATGGAGCGCCTAGGCGAGGGACTTCCCTGCCCATTTTGCCACAACTGTTAGAGATTGGCTTAATGACACTTTTCCTCACTGGATTGGAAGAAGGGGTCATGTGGAATGGTCCCCTCGTTCACCAGACCTTTCTCCTCTTGACTTCTTTTTCTGGGGCATGTTGGAAGAGAAAGTTTACTCAATAAAGATTACAGATTTAAACCACACGAGAGAACGCATTACCAGTCAGTATGCTGAAATTGATGGCAATGTAGACTTATTTCATCGAGTTCACCTGAATTTTGAAAGGCGCATCAAGTTATACATTGAAAATGATGGAAATCATTTTGAAAATATCATTTATTAACATTATAATTAAATAAAATTGTTTTGTTTTAAAAGTATGTTAATCCCCATGTACCCAGACTTTGTGGGCACCCTGTATAAAGCACTGAGCACTATAGACGGCTGGGAGCAAAGAATGTAAGGTTTGCTTGGCAGAGAGGGCAAGATCCTAAAAAAACACGTTCGACCCGGGCACCGTTTTAAACTCTAGCAAAGAATTATTTAGACAATGCCCTCGTTTAAAACGTTTCCTACTTCAGACTAGGAATTCCCTATTCGTTGAAAATCCCCGCCATAGCTCCTTCGAATATCACCATGACCAGAGCTGATTTAACGGGGATAACCCCGTCCCGCCCACAGAACGGACAACAATTTTTTTGTTTTTAAGACCCACTGACCGTTACATATTTCTTCCTCCAGTCGTCTATACTGCTAAAATGCTTTATAGGTGCAAAACCAATGGTGACTCTTCATTTTAACTTCCTAAACACACACATACACACACACACAGCCACAGCCACAGCCACACCCACGCACCCACACCCACGCACCCACACCCACACACCCACGCACATTTATATAATTTAACGTACGCAATTTACCAAAGAGCAGCTAATAGTTTCAGCGAGAAGAAACAAAAGACATGTAAAAAAACCAAAATTTTCGTCCTCTTTTTTTACAGAAATGATAATTGATCGAGCTGGTATAGAATAATATTACAGAAAGGAGGCCTAATTCTGTGAAATACCTACCCAATTCGGAGCGGGTGGTGTCCTCCAGTTCGACAAAAGAAATTTGTTCATGTGCTTGTACAAGCAGATATATCAGTATACATTTAATACTATATGTACATTTCCGCCTCGCTGGGCTTCGTCTGTAGCATGCACTCACTGATAACCACATGCTGAGAAAAATCCGTCGTTACCGATATAGGGAATCAGTGATCCCAAAATCACTGGTGCTGCAATTAGGCGTGCAGCTGAATATAAATCCGATGTACGCTACAGAAGCAATATTAAATTAAAATAACCATCTATATATCGTATTTGATACATTTTACTCTTCATTTGAATACGATTGCCAACCGACTTTCCCTAACATATCCCCACATTCCGCTAGGTCAAGGGTGGGAAGGCTGATATGGTATCTAGTCTGTTCGTCACTACAATTCTTTAAAGGCGCAGGGGTGGCTGCGTGGTAAGTGTCATCTGCTATAGCCTTGGGTTGACCGAAGCCTTGTGAGTGGATTTCGTAAACGGAAACTGAAACAAGTCCATGTGTATATATATATATGTATATGCTTGTGTGTCTGCGTTTGTCCCCCACCACCATCGCTTAACAAGGTATGTTTGGCAGAGAGGGCAAGATCCTAAAAAAACACGTTCGACCCGGGCACCGTTTTAAACTCTAGCAAAGAATTATTTAGACAATGCCCTCGTTTAAAACGTAAACACACTAACATCGGTTGTCAAGCGATGGTGGGGGAACAAACACAGACACACACACACACACACACACACACACACACACACACACACACACACACACACACACACACACACACACATACACATATATATATATATACATATATACATATATACGAAGGGCTTCTTTCAGTTTCCGTTTACCAAATCCAATCACAAGGCTTTGGTCGGCCCGAAGCTATAGTTGAAGACACTTGCCCAAGGTGCCACGCAGTGGGACTGAACCCGGAACCATGTGGTTGGTAAGCAAGCTACTTACCACACAGCCACAAACACGCATATGTACGTATGCATGTATGTTTATGCATGTATTTTTATGTATACATACGTATATATATGTACATATTATTTGTATTTATAACAGATATAGATATTTGTATATTTATCTTATGTAAACACATGTGCACGCACGTGTATGTGTTTGTAATATTTTAGAAATATCACATAATATTGTTTTCAACATTGGGAGTTACTGATTAATGCATTAGATTTTGCAAGGATATTCAACACAATAAGCCATGTTGATATAGAAAGTCATTGCTCTTTGTTAAGGACTTGTCCTGGGCTATAAATAACAACCTCCATTTGAACAAATGGGCATACCTTTAAACGAGTTAAGGGAGGACATTCTTCAGATATTGAAATCTTTCACCTGCAAAATTACTATGCTTTCTAACAAGAAATATTTATACTTACGAAATACTTCTCTATTAACCCAACCTCCCACAAAAGACTTTCACAAAAGTAGACAAAGGGTTTCCTTGTTTGTGACAACAACTGGTGCTATTGGCCTATCCTGATGAAAACCGCATTATTTCCATAGTGGGTTGAAACTGAGAGTAAAAATCTTTCCGCAGCACGTGGTCGAGATGCCGCGCAATGGTACTGAACCTGAAACAACGAGGTTGCAAGGTGAACTTCTCAATCACACACCTATGTCTCCCACCACATGTATATTGTTCTTTTACTGGTTTCCGTGGTTGTGGCCATGATGTGGCACTTTCTCGGATATAGTCAATTACATCACTCCGGTTGGTATTTTTATCGACTCGTACATAGTGTAGAATGAAAGAATGAAAGTAAAAGTGGATTTAGTCAGGATTTGAACTCAGAAGATAGAGGGTCGTACTTAAATGGCTCATGGCTATTTTGTCCAAAACTCTGCCAATTCTAACATTCGCTTCCGAAGGTTAAACTTCTTTTCTCCTCTGCTGCTCAGAGTTACACTTTACCATTCATCAATGATGCTAGTATTAAATACAAAATGTCATGTTATAAACATTTCAAAATAAAGGAACATGATAACGATTGGACATGAGAAATAGTATAACGTTGGTTACACCCAATATCTTTTGTATACTAGCACTTTCGTTAGGTTCTTAACAATTATTTTGTTTTGCTTCTTGCTCTGCTTTTTACGTGATTCACCTTAGTATTATATTCCTGGATAACATCAGATGTTAATGTCTGGATTTAGTCAATTTCTATCTGTGTAATTTTTCTTCCGTGTTAATTCTGGCTACAGAAACGGTGCGGAATTCGGTGCAGCTGTAAATATCCTTTAAATTGTTTTTGTTAGCAATTTTGTGCATGGCTGGGTTGAGACACTTAGTTCTTCTTTAGGGATCAAATTTTCATATATTGTCAAT
>NC_068983.1:133697589-133699210 GCF_001194135.2 Octopus bimaculoides | reverse complement strand
CTGGAACCCTCGATGTCGTAAGCGACGGAGAGCCAACATACGATCCACCTCACTAGATCTCCCGCTCTCTCTCTTTCTCTCTCTCTTTCTCTCTCTCTCCCTCCCTCCTCTCTCTCTCCATCCCCCTCTCTCTCCCTCCCTCCTCTCTCTCTCCATCCCCCTCTCTCTCCAAGATGTCTTGCATCACCTCTCCCTCTTTATCACCCAGTTCACGCCTTCAGCTTGCCTCTTGATATAGCTGCATGTTGTCCAAAGACATCCTGCAACAGGATAGTGTCATACCTGCTTCCCATACATTAAGAATAGTTTTCGCCAATTCATATCCTCACACAGGTCTGGGGTCTCATTTCTTCTCCGCTCTTGAGCCCCAGTGCATCTATAACGTCCGGCGGTTTCGCCGTCTGTCCGAACTTCCTCGGATAATCCACAATTTCCTTCGCCGATGTCACACTCTCATTTATTGGAATGTCAGGAACCAGTAGCCTGCTCCACCTAGGTCTCTTCTCTCAAAATCATATTAAGAACCTTTACCATGAATTTTGGTGCTCGACTTAAACAGAACTCCATCCGAGTCAGACAGTACGTTCTGCCCTTGTACCTCACTAGCTGGTACCTTCACATTTTCTGAGATGCCTACTTGACGTCGACGTCATTCATCTCCACCCCCGCAAAGTTTCCCTACGTCATTCATCTCCACCCCCGCAAAGTTTCCCTTACGTACATCAGCCGTTTCAGCGCCCATATGGCAGGACACGTACTCGTTCAGTTCATGAAAGTCAAGCACTGGTCGAACTTTGTTCTTTGTCGCCTGTATTACAGCCATCATCGGCAGCAGAACGCTCGTCACTCCCTCTTCTCACGTTATCAAAATACCCTTCTCTAGTGACCTATTCACCTCTCTCGAATCTAGCCTATCCCTTCAGAGTGTGCTTGCAGCAAACATTTGAAAAAAACTCGAGATCCTATCTCACCCAAATTGATTTAAAGGGAGATGATGGAAACGGAGATACTACTATCTGGCAAATTTGATGATAAAAGTAGAGTAGTACAAGTGGTGGAACTGGTACATATAAAAGACCAGTACTTAATTCTGCGTGATTGCAGTCGACAGCGGGGAACTGGCGAAAGTGGAAAGGAGAATCTGGTAGAATTGGAGGGAAGCCATGTATTTTAGGGCATGCCTCTTCATAAATGATAAATAGCAGTTCTTCTTCCGTTGTGGGTGACTTTACATATATTATATCGTGCATGAATTTTTAATGTCTTCTTTTTGTATTACATTCTGACCTGTTTATTCTATATGTACAACGCAAAGTGTTTCTATAAAATAAATTTCTATCAAAGCTTTTATACGTGAGTGAGACACCCGAGGCAAAATAAGGAAGGGATTGATATTGTTACTGATAACATTGTGTGCATATAAATGAAACTTTTCTTAATGAATATTAATGACACAACTTCCAAAAATACACACAACAGATCAGAAATGAACTGAAAGGGAGGAAAGATAATCCAGTTGATATCATATAACTGCCGAGTAAAGACTTGTAATTCAATTACAGTCTAATTACAACGGCAACATACCAGATTTCGCACTCTCTTAAATAAATCATAAGCCCCT
>NC_068983.1:133695387-133697188 GCF_001194135.2 Octopus bimaculoides | reverse complement strand
GGCCATCGTGCTTTGATGGTGACTAATGAGCCCTGCTCTTGACAAGCATACATGACTGCAAACATTGCAAACCAAGCTTTCCCCATTCACTACACTAGCGGTACGCTTTTGAGTAGCATGCCTAAATTCTTCATGCAGAATATGTGCTCTCTGAAAGCTGTCAACCCCCTCCTTAATCTGCTTCCTCCATCTGTGGCGATGATAGGCATTGCTCTCCCAGTCAGTCTCCTGCATATCACAAGCCTTTAATGAGGACTTGACACAGTCCTTAAATCGCAGTCTTGGTTTCTGCCGGGGTCTCTTTCCCCATATAGCATCTGTTTAGGGATCCTGCTATCCTTCATTCTAATAAGGTGTCCAATCCAACGTAACCGGTGATTGTGCACCATCGCCTCAATATTCAAGATATCAACTGTGTGCCTGGAGTTTTTAAGGTCCAACCGACATTCAAAAAGTGTCTCATACATCTCTGATGAAAGCGTTCAAGGACCCTTACATGACGTTTGTAAAGAGTCCATGTCTCACATGAGTAAAGGAGCGATGAGAGTAGACATGCACTGTACACAGCAATTGCTTTGTGATGTCACGCTGGGACCAGACACGAGACTGAAGAGACCGGAAGGAATCAGTTGCTCTCTGCAGCCTGAAAGATATTTCATCATTCAGGGAGCAAGAACGGTTGAGTGTGCTGCCCAGGCAGACAAACTTGTCTACCACTTTCAGAATCGTTCCGTCAACCAAGAGAGCTCGTTCCACATATGAATTTCCTGATGCAGGATGAAGCATTACAACAGTCTTGTCCAGGCTAATGCTGAGTTCAAATGTCTTACAAGAAGCAGAAATACGATTCATAAGTATTTGCATGTCATCCACTGTATGAGTCACTAAATCACAGTCATCTGCATAAAGGAGGTCACAAATAAGAGACTGGAGAACTTTTGAATTGGCGGCAAATCGGTGCCGATTAAAGAGGCGACCAGAAGATCGATATCTGATATGTATTCTCAGAGAGCTAACCTTAGCAAAAGCATGTCTAAAAGCAGCAGCAAAGTACAAAGAAAAGAGAGTTTGGGGCAAGTATGACACCCTGCTTGACACCATTCTCTACAGGAGTGGGTCCCGCCATGCCACCCCCAAAATTGACCCAAGCATCCATCCCATCATGAAATGATTTAATTATAGATACAAAGTGATCCGGACATCCAAGTTTGCCAAATATTTTCCATAGCAAGGTCCTATTCACAGTATCAAAAGGCTTTGGTTAAATCAATGAATACCTGGACAAGATCCATATTCTACTCATAGCATTTCTCCTGCATCTGTCTTGCTGTGAAAATCATATCCATTGTCCCTCTACCAGATCGGAAGCCACATTGAGATTCAGAAAGGACATCATTTACGAGGCACCCATTCAGACAGGTAAGAAGAATATTTGCCAGAACCTTGCCAGCAGCTAAAAGTAGAACAATATCTCTGTAGTTACCAAACATTCTCCTGGCTACTTTTCCTGTATAAAAGGGAAGAATAATTGCATCCTTCCAGTCTTTAGGTATCGCACCATCCTTCCAGACTACACTAATAATTTCATGAAGGGACTGTATGATGTAATCACCACCAAATCAGAAGATCTGAGCACAAATTCCATCCCTTCCAGGTGCCCTGCCAAGATTCAATGTACTTATTGATGTCATTACCTCATCTATTGGGGGCGTGGAATTTAAAGAGCCAATGATAGATCTTTGTTGCATATATGCATGCACAAATATATATATTCACTCGCTCCTATATATATAAAAAAACA
>NC_068983.1:133692597-133695128 GCF_001194135.2 Octopus bimaculoides | reverse complement strand
ATATATATATATATATATATATATATATATATATACCTACCAACATACACGCACATACATACATACATACACACGTTCACACGTCTAAATCTCTAATGTTACCCATGTACTTGTTTGCTGATTATATTGCATAATTACTATGTAATTTTATACGAATTAAACAGCTTGAATTGGCTGTTTGTTTTTTAGATTTAGACCCATCATGGAAACTGGTATTCTAAGAAATCAAACCATCGGCACGGATATCATTACCTTCAAATTACTGCGTCATCAAATGTACTAATAAGGCAACAATGTTAACAACATATTTGTAGTCAAAACTCATAAATATTTCTTTCTTTCTCTCGCTCCCCCCCCTCTCATTCCATCACTTTTGTCGGCAATGATAATTGCGGTGGAGAGAACAGCCTAGCAATTAACCCTACCTGCGCAAAATATCTGAGGAATGGACTCACTGACTCAACACAGATGAAAGAAACAATTCTGAAATTAAGATAGGGTTGATATTAAGTTGACGTTTTGAAACTGAAATTGCGTAAACAACTGAAAAATATTCAGAAAAGGAACAAAATGTTTTGTGATATTTACTACGATCCTTTACGTTCTGAATAAACATCCAGTTCGATCAGCCCTACTATTCAACACCGCCAGGATATATATAATAAGTACCAATCAAATGTTATAGTTGATATAAATGTCAAAAAATGTATTATAAAGAAATTTCAAGGAATAGTTATTTTACTTTAGAGAGATATTGGCACCATTAAAGTGTGTCGCACAATAACCTGGAGATCTTCTAATATCTTAATATTTGAGTCTTAAAAACGATGAAGAACAATAGAATTTTGCGTCTTTTAAATTCAGAACTAGTTTTCATATAGGTATTGAAAAATATCGACTAGATGATATTCACTCCATAAATAGCTTATAAATGAGATTTGACGTGACAATGTAATATTTCAAAACTTTCTGAAATAACTCTCCATTTATAATCCGGAATAATTTAACTATACTCTTTTACTCTTTTACTTATTTCAGTCATTTGACTGCGACCATGCTGCAGTACCGCCTTTAGTCGAGCAAATCGACCCTAGGACTTATTCTTTGTAAGCCTAGTACTTATTCTATCGGTCTCTTTTGCCGAACCGCTAAGTTACGGGGATGTAAACACACCAGCATCGGTTGTCAAGCGATGTTAGGAGGACAAACACATACACACAAAGATATACACACACACATACATATACATATATATACATATATACGACGGGCTTCTTTCAGTTTCCGTCTACCAAATCCACTCACAAGACTTTGGTCGACCCGAGGCTATATATAGTAGAAGACACTTGCCCAAGGTGCCACGCAGTGGGACTGAACCCAGAACCATGTGGTTGGTAAACAAGCTACTTTATTTCATAAATATTTTCCATAAAAGCATTACAAAGAGGGGACGAACAAGGACAGACAAACATAAAAGGTGTGAAGTAGCTGTATCGATTAAATATTAACAATTTTAAATATACAATACCACACAGCCACTCCTATCACTTTTTGATATCAAACCATGCGGTATCAGTTTTTTTTCTTCATACTTTCCTCATAATTTCTTTGTCAAAAATATTTCACCAGATTCTTAGGTAAGGCACGATTTCATTTCCAGAATATTTTTCTGCCCATTTAAAAGTTCCTACTTTCATTTCCACATCTGCCGCTCTTTTGTTACCTTCTTTATTTCTTTTTAATCATAGAAAACTTGATCTTATGGCAATGTATCATGAGCAATTGTATTTATCATTGCCTCATGTCGACAGAAAAAAAAAATAGAAAAAGAGAAACTTGTGAGCGAAATTGAGTTAAAAGAAATTATGCGGAAGCCAATTGGATGGATTATAGATTTAGTTCAGGGTTCGGCTTAGTCACATTTTGTATCACACTGTATTGACCCGAGAATTACGTTAAGAGTTCCCATATATGTGGAACATTCAACCACTCACGTGTTAATTTAATGAATATGAGTTGTGTTGATCGAATAACTGAATGTTCTTCGTTGAGACTGATGTAGGATCCATCATCATCATCATTCATAGAAGTCATTTTCTAAATACTTTGCTGACATTTCCACAAGATGGTAAGTATTATCCTTGTTGTTGTCTCCTCTATTACAGCTGCCATTTTCCAGAGTAGATATTGTCATTAAAGTGTTCAAAATACGTTCAAATATCGTTACCTAGAGTGGTTGCAGTGTGAAACTGATGTTATCTGGTCTCTGAACCTCCTAGCCACCAGGCAGAGAGGTTTCGATCAAGTGTCAGTCAAAATCATCATCGTCGTCGTCATCATCATCATCATCATCATCATCATCATCATCATCATCATCATCATCATCATCATCATCATCATCATCATCATCATCATCATCATACTATCTTACAATTAGACGGCGAATCTATGAAGGTAGAAACTAGTCAAGGCATTAGAGTCGACTATGCTCTTCTGGAAATATTTTTGACTTCATGTAAGAAATTTCTACC
>NC_068983.1:133690693-133692376 GCF_001194135.2 Octopus bimaculoides | reverse complement strand
CAAAATCATCATCGTCGTCGTCATCATCATCATCATCATCATCATCATCATCATCATCATCATCATCATCATCATCATCATCATCATCATCATCATCATCATCATCATACTATCTTACAATTAGACGGCGAATCTATGAAGGTAGAAACTAGTCAAGGCATTAGAGTCGACTATGCTCTTCTGGAAATATTTTTGACTTCATGTAAGAAATTTCTACCCTCTTGGTCCTCATGCTCCTCTTCGTGCTCCTCTTCGTGCTCCTCTTCCTGCTCCTGCTCCTGCTCCTCCTCCTGTTGCTCCGCCCCTGCTCAAGTTGAGGTCTCACCCAGAGACCTCAAGAGACAAGTTAGAAGTTCAAGTTGGTATTATGACTAGGGTGTCATATTTTTGGTTTTGTACAGTGTCTTGTAGCAAATGTCTGTCAATGTATATATATTATAAAAGTTTGTTTTAAAAGTAATCTGATGATGAGATGATAGTGAGATCTTAAGATGACAGTCAAAGGTATTTGCTATTATGTACATTTAAAAGTACTTTTGATAATGTTCAGAGATTAAAATGTTTCGAGATTACATAGATAATATTTTTCGCAGGATATGATCAGTTCTCATGAGCACTGTTTTTTGAATATATACCATTTTCGGATTTCCTGGCATCTGAGTCAGGTAACAATTAGCCACCTTTGCTATAATTCCTGGGGCACCTATGACAACAGGTCTTGAAAGAGGATAATAATAATAATAATAATAATAATAATAATAATAATAATGATAATAATAATAATAATAATAATAATAATAATAATAATAATAATGTAGACCAAACAACATCCCAACAGTGGCTGAGAAGCCCAGGATTGAAAGAAGAAATTGAAGGTTTCATATTAGCGGCACAAGATCAAATCTTGCTTACAAAAACTACCAGGCTAACGTTCTTCAAAACGGTTCTGACCCTAAATGCAGATTCTGCGATACATTTGATGAAACAATAGACCATCTCGGGTTGTCCTGTGCTGATACCAAACGAATACAAAACTCGCCACGATAGGGTAGAATAGTTTTTACATTGGAAAATATATAAACATTATAAAATTAGCACTCCTGAACATCACCCTGAGCCAGTCGTTAAAGGTAAAAATGTTACTATCCTCTGGGATTTTCCAATCAACACCGACAGAACGATCCAGGCTAATCGACCAGACATAGTTATTAAAGGTTAGAAGGAAATACTTGTCGACTAATAGATGTGTTCCCACTGACAAAATTATATCTGTAAAGGAATTTAACAAATTAAGTAAATATAAGGACCTAGAAATTGAAATACAAAAGATGTGGCATCTTAAAGCGAGAACTACTCCTGTTATTGTAGGTGCCATAAGTTTGATAAGAAAATGATGTCAGAAACATCTAGATAATATCCCAGGAGAACCATGTCTTACAGAAATCCAAAAGACTGCTGATAAGTACTGCCCACATCCTTAGAAAATCTCAGTCCATTTACATGTCTGTGTTGAATTACATGAAGATATTTCGCTACTACCCCTGCCACTTCCCCTCGCCAAATTTTCAGTCATACTGTAGCATCTCTTATCCTTCACTCGCCTTAGGATGTTGGATGTATCTCGGCAAGTGATTATAACAAATATGCAGATTAAAAGTAACAAACACCACCACCACAACCACC
>NC_068983.1:133684050-133690546 GCF_001194135.2 Octopus bimaculoides | reverse complement strand
AGATATGCTCTCGTAGGACACTTTGTTAGACCGAAAAGAGGACCGGGAGCTTAAAAGCAAACAAAAATGCAGGTCACTGAGCAGGAAGCATGATATTGAAAGAGCCTGAAAGTGGTAATGAAAGAACTGAAACAACGCTTCGTAGCAAAGAAAGTAAAGATGGTAAGATACGACCAAAGAATGAAGGGATACCAGCAGAATAGGTTATTCAGAGTAGATCAGAAGAGATTCTACAAAGAAATAAATGGAGAGTGTACAGATGAGAAGTTGATACCAGATAACATTGAAAGTTAAAGGTTTTGGAGTGACATTTAGAGCAAACACAAGGAGCACAAGAAGGATGTTGAATGGTTGCAAGAACTGAAACAAACAGTAGTCTGTCCAAAACAGGCAGAACTGGCTATTTCAGTTAGGGAAGTGAAAGAAATCAGCAAAAAAATGGGCAATAAGAAGGCTCCGGGACCAGATGGAGTTCAAGGCTACTGGATGAAAAGATTTGGTGAATGTCATGCACGAATAGCTGCACAACTCAACACCTTGTTAAATGCTGACCAAGTAACACCAGAGTGGTTGACAACGGGTAGGACAACGCTGCGCTTGAAAAACATCGACGAAGGCAACGCAGTAGACAATTACAGGCCGATATCCTGCTTGCCACTTATGTAGAAGTTACTGACTGGAATAGTCGCAGAGTCAATGTACGGACATCTGAAAAAACAAAAAAACAACAACAAAAAGCAAAACAAAAAGCAAAATAGAGTCCTGCCACATAAGCAGAAGGGATGCAAGCGTGATTGCAGAGGTACCAAAGATCAACTCCCAGTAGACAAAACTGTACTCAGAGACTGCAAGAGGAGGAAAACTAAGTTAGCCATGTCATGGATCGATTATCGTAAGGCGTACGACATGATCCCACATTCTTGGATTATGGAATATATGAACCTGTTTGGTATGACATCGAATGTTGAGCGATTGCTTGGAAAAAGTATGGCGAAGTGGGGGATGGAACTGACAACACATGGAAGAAGTTTAGGGACAATAGAAATCAAGAGAGGCATCTTCCAAGATGACTGCTTGTCCCCACTGATCTTTGAACTGTGCAAGATAGCACTAACACTGATTCTGACATCAAAAGCTGCCAACAAAAAGTCAACCACTTGTTAATCATGGATGACCTCAAACGTTATAGTAAAGACGAATCCCAAGTCAGTTCCCACGTTGATACGGGGTATACCTTCAGTGCTGATATCAGAATGGAGTTCGGAATGAAAAAGTGTGATGTGTTAGTCTTGAAGAGAGGCAAAATTAAATGTATGGACGGACTGTGGATACTATCGGCAGACGTTATGAAGCAGATAGAAGAGACGGGCTATAGGTACTTGGGGACATTGGAAATGGATAAATTGATGGAGAAAGAAATGACAGAAAAATTTAAGGTAGAGTACTTGCGCAGAATGAGACTGATCCTTAAGTCGAAATTAAACGGACGGAATAAGATTGAAGTTATTAACAGCTGGGCAGTTTCACTCCTTAGATATGGAGCAGGGGTAATCGTATGGACAGTAGACGACCTAAACAGCTTAGATCGAAAGACAAGGAAGTTGTTGAATAGATATGGGATACTCCACCCAAAAAGTGACACATACAGACTGTATGCACCAAGAAAAAGAGGAGGAAGAGGACTGATTAGATGCGAACACAGCATTAGAGTAGAAGAAAACAACATAGCATGGTATGTAAAAAATGTCACAGAACCGCTATTGTTGGAAATAAGAAGGTCAGAGTTGTGTAGGATGGAAGATTGCAAAGATAAAGCACTGTACAAGCACTTGAGAATGAATGAAACTGAAAATAGATGGAAAAAAAGAAAAGAATGCATGGACAATTTCATAGGGATGTTGAAGATAAGACGGACAGAGAAAAAAGATGGCTACGGACAACAAAAAGTGATTTAAAACCGGAAACGGAGGTTCTAACCTGTGCTGTCCAAGAGCAATCATTAAGAACGAACTACATCAAACACAATAGACAACACATCAGAAAGTGACAAGTACATAATTTGTGGACAAAATGGTGAAACCGTATGACATATTACCAGTCAATGTACACCACTAGCTTAGAAAGAATATAAGAGACGTCATGATAATATAGCAAGGATTGTCCAATGGACACTTTACAACAAGTATGGGCTCGACAGAGCAAAAAAGTGGTACGAACATAAACCGAAAACATCATCGAAAATGATAATGCAAAGATCCTGTGGGTTTATATGATTCAGTGCAACCATGAGATAGAGAATAGGAAGCCAGACATAGTATTAATTGAGAAAGAAAGCAAACTATGCTGGATCATAGATATAGCATGCCCAGCTGACAACAAGGTATGTGATAAGGAGGACAAAAAGTCGATAGATACATGTTGGCTTGGGAGGTTAAGCAATTGTAGTCGATGAAAAAGGTGGTAGTAGTAGTACCAATAATTGTCGGAGCCCTGAGAACAATGAGTAAAAATTTTGAGAAGTACATGGAACAAATAGGGGCTGCAATAAGGGTAGAACACTTGCAGAAAATAGCACTGCTTGGAACCGCTCGAATACTCCGGATGGTGCTCGAAAAATAAGGGGTGTTACCTTAGTTCACTGGTAGTGAACAGCTGACACCGTAGTACATCTCCAGCGTTAGAAGCTGTGCAAAGACAATAAAATGATACTACTACTACTACTACTACTACTACTACTACTACTACTACTACTACTGCTGCTGCTGCTGCTGCTGCTGCTGCTGCTGACCGCACATTGAGAACATTTCATCTTCTGAGCAATTTTCCTTTGAGACATTCCGTCTTCATGATGAGCTACGATTTGACCTCGCTCACACTCTCTCAACTCCCTTGTTTTAGGCGTTTTTTTTTGTTTAGTAACTGTATCTACAATTCATTTTAGCATAAAACTCTGAAATAATCAAGGAAACATAAGTTCATTTTGGACGTTGGCCTTACTCATAATTGGTTGCATATATACAGTACAGTATAAAAGTGGTAATTGATGCTAAAAGTGGGTCAACCAGATATTAAAACTAATGTATATTGTGAAATATACCATAATCTACCATGTGCACGAGTTTCATTAACATTGAGATAGCAGAACCCCAAAACATTGTGGTGGCCTAATACTTTTGGCCAAGGCTGTACCTGCTGACAAAATACACACAAATCCTGTGTATCTTTCCATTCTATTCTCTCTCTCTTATCTCTCTCTTTCTATTTATGTATATGCATATAAATATATGTATATATATACATATAGATATCTGTGTGTGTGTGTGTGTTTGCATAAGACATATATATATAAAGTATATTAATAAACACTGGTCAAAAAAGTTATTTACATCTGTCCAATATATGTAATATATTTTAATTCCTGACGCAGTATCGGTTAAAAACTGAAATTTTCTCTAAAGAACATAACATCAAACTCACTGCTTACCGCATCAATAATTTTTATAAAGCAGTTCATTTACCTAAGATAAAGAATACGTTTTTTCCTATGGAGATACTGTTTTTGTTTTTGACGTATTACATCAATGTATTCGCTGATATATTTATCGATTTTAAAGACGTTTTAAAATCAATAATTCTAAGTGAAATATAAAAAAAAGAATATATAGTGTGTTAGATAAATTATCTAATAAAAACCCCCCTTCTATATCTGGTGCGAATGTAATTTAGATGAATAATGCATAATGAATAATGAACTAACTTTATAACAACCGCTTATATGTTGTTTGGTACGTGACCGAAAGTTGCCATAGACTGAAAATTGAAGATCAGTAAGGTATATTGAAATTAACTCTATTTACTTCTTACTTCCATCATATAAAGCTAATGTTTTACTGAGTATTTAACTATGCTTTTCCATGTCTGCAAAAATATATACAAAAACACATGCATTCCTACACATACGCTTACTTCACATTCAGGTGAGAAATGATCTTGAGCGTCTCTTGTTAGTATATGTTTGGGTTGCTACGGTAAAATTGAGCGTACAATATATACGGATTTCGTTAATCTACATTTTGTTCGAAATATTGGTACAAGGCCAGAAATCTCAGGATAGGGGATAAGTCGATTACATCGGTCCCAGTATTCAACTGGTACTATGTAATCGTAGTTGGAAATATGAAAGCGAAGCCACTTAAATAAGGCTGGAGAAACATTGTTAAGCGTAATCTGTAGAGAGGTAAGTAAAATAAGACAAAGACAACCATTTGAGGAGGGAAAAGAAAAGTCAGAAATCTTTGTAGAAGATCGTAGATGGGGAACAACACGAGAAAATAATTAGAGCATATGAAAGAATTAGAGCATATGCTGGGCTTTGATAAACTTTTTAGTTGGTTTTCGATGCGGACGGTCGTGGAATGAACAAACCTTCACGTTGCGCAACATTATCGAACAAAGCCTGGAATATCAGCAACGACAATCAATCATTTTCATTGATTTTGTCAAGGCATTCGATAGCGTACACCGGATTTCGTAACTTCGGCATTCTCGAGTGTTTCGTCGACGCCTTCCGGAACCTTTACCGCGAGTCTAGGTGCTGTGTTCGAACGGAGACGGGCTTCACCGACTACTTTGCCATTGAGACCGGTGTACGGCAAGGGTGCATTCTATCCCTTCTTCTATTTTTTATGGTGATCGACGTCATCATATGGGTTTGGGATTCCGAGGTGTGGGTCGGAGCACCTGGCTGACCTCGACTTCACCGATAAAATCCCGCCCCTCGGACCGACAAAGAATGTCATTCGCACAATGACAGAGATTAGAACGGGATGCGGCCAAGATCGGACTCCGCATAAGTACAAACTAGACGAAGATCACGAGGATTGGATATGTCGATGAGAACAACGATGGCGTCCCCTTGATGATTGGACAACACCAAAACGAGGAAGTTGATGAGTTCACCTATTTGGGCAGCGTCGTGGCCATCGACGGAGACGTCGAACGCGACGTTGCCTGCTGGATTGGGAAGGCCCCGGCTGTCTTTCAATGACTCAAACCCATCTGGAAAGGCAGGGTGATCTCCACCAAGTGCGCGTCTTCAACAGCATCGTCATACCATCGGCACTATAGGCGGCGGGAACGTGGAAGACATCGGCAAAGATCGCGTGAAGGCTCAATGTATTTCAGCTACGATGCCTCCGGTGGATACTGCGAATATCATACCAAGACCACATCACCAACGACAAGATACATCGATGAACTGATACCCGTCCACTCCATGACGTTATCATTGAGCGCCGCTTGCAATTCGCAGGCCATGTCCTCTGATTACCATCGTCGAGGCATGCGCAAATCGTCATTCTGCGGAAGCCGCCGCATGACAAGAAAAAACAAGGGCGACCCAAAGCGACTTGGCGCCGCACCTTCATTGATAACCTCAAAGCCATTGACATTTCATGGGATGAAACTGAAATCGCTGCGGCCGACCGACCATGTTGGAGAAGCCTTGCCGCCCGATGTGTCACACCGCGCAGGAGGACCTAAGAGACTAAGACTAAGTGTAGAAATGAAAACCATATGGGAAACTTTAGATCATTAAGCCCATGATCATGGAAATGATAAGGTTTAAAGCTTGTAATATTCCTTACTTTATTGTCCTACTGGACAATAGGAGTTTGAACATAAGTATTGATCAAAGTATTAGATGTTAAATGGAGTAGTTTAGTTAGTGAATGTAAGTTCCCTTCTTCCCTTTGTAAGCATGGTGGGAATAAAAGCATTGTACGTAAAATAGGGCGTGCGATATACGGATTTCGTTAATCTACACTTTGTTCGAAATGTTGGTTTCAAATTGTGGCACAAGGCCAGCAATCTCTTGTAAATAACCGGGTCGGAAGAAAAGGTGGAAGCGTTTTACGAAACTGCATGCATGCTCTAAGTTCAAGCGGAATAACTAAGCGACACCACAGGTCGAGAATAACAAGTTGAATATCCTTCGTATGGATAATGGAATGAGGACAATATGCCCTCATGGATTTAATAAAAGGTTACATTTGAAATATTATGAAGGTTACCAAGTACGTCAGACACCCGAAGAAGGTCGGAGTATACAACAATGGAAACGTTGCGATTTTAACATCTAGTCCGAGTAATTCAGTGTGTAACAATGGTAATTCCTCATCGCAGATATTAAGACAATACACTCATGACATGCTGAACCTCTACAGCTCACTATAGGTCTTAGTGGAATACCTTCCTTGTGAATCTTAGGGAAACCGTACATGTGTGGTAGTTTACTGTAGTGTTGAGTCAGCTGTCTGTACTTCATTGGTGTGAAGTGATCCTTGTTCTTGATCAAGATCTGTGACAACTTCCTCTCTGTAGAGGTTCAGCATGTCATCCACTGAGCCGCTTCTTGGTGGATATAATCAGTCCATTAGCAGGAAAGTCAACATCATACGTGAAGAATTCCACCCACTTCACAGAATTGATCAAGGAT
>NC_068983.1:133681261-133682991 GCF_001194135.2 Octopus bimaculoides | reverse complement strand
TATGGGAACCGGTATTGAGGAAGGATAGAAAAATAATAGATTTATAAGCCTTAAAATTCACCCCATAATTGCCCACGGGCATATGGCGTAGTGGTTAAGAGCGCGGGCTACTAACCCCAAGGTTCCGAGTTCGATTCACGACAGCGACCTGATTAATAATAGTAATAATAATAATATAATAATAATAGTAACATCGTTAGGAATGAGAACCCAGGTTCGAAATTTCCCCAAGACACCTGACGAAGGCTGGAGGGTATATCAGCCGAAACGTTGTGTTAACAACAAACAAGATGAGGAGAAATATCCGTCAAATGTAAATAATGTAAATAATGTATATATATATATATATATATCTTTATACTTACATATACAAACATATATACAGAGAGAGAGAGAAAGAGAGAGGGTTATAGGCAGATAGACAGAATTATTAGTTAAGTAACTGTAGCTGACAAATGCTGTATTAAACTGAAAAAAAAATGTGTGAACTATTTCATTCTTCTCCAATTCCGTACCATACATTAGTTGTGCCAAGATAAATATTTTGCTCTACATTCCTTACAAGGTACTAAACTTTATTGCAATTTAAATAGAAGAAAAGATTCTGTTCCATTATATTTCTCAACATTCTTTTCATTGCAGACCAAATTCTATACGTTTTGGTTGTTATCTGCTAGAATCACAGAAATGCTAACTTTCTTTAAATGTTTATTTTATTTGATCTTTAAAAGCATAATATAAAATAAAATGAATGAAAAAAAAATGTTTGAAGCTGCGAAGACAGAGATGATTTTGTGGATTAAAATACAAATAGGCAGTCACTATAGACATGTTTTAATTTTAGAACTTACAGTATCTAGATTGAAACTGAGAATCGCAGCTAAGGCGTCGATTGGCGGACATTTTGTTTACGTCGTTATCGGAGATGTACTCCATGATGTGGTTAAAATACATTACTACTGTACCTGATTATAATTATGCGCCATTAGTAATTATTGTTGATTTAAGAGGAAGAGGCATTGCGTTCTTAATGTCTTCTTATTCTGCAGTAATGTGTTCAAATACTTCTATATACCTGGTGAATACGATTAAAATATTTTTTTAGACTGGTTTTTTCAACAAAACATTTCGATATAACACTTCTCATTACAAATGGCTACGTTACTGGTTTGTATGACGTTCTTCGTTTCTACCAACACACATAAGCCTACAAACTTAGCGTTTTTGTACTGTTACTTCTATAGCAGCGACTTCTCGGAGCTAGTTGATCCTGCAACATCCATTTATACACATACGAGTCACTCGCCTCTTCTCATATCACATCCTGTATTGAATCCGTCTTCAAACACCCACATTAACCTCTATTACCTGTCTCCTCCCCTATAAGACACTTTATCGTTTAGGAATTTTTTGTCCGACCTTTTTTCTTGCAGCAATCAACTCGCAAGTATTCAGCAGTAATATTAACCACCAGTATTATTTCGTAAAATTTCATAGATATAAACGCCTTAGAATTCATTGTATGCATGTGCGTACGTAGTGCGCATGTATGTATGTATGTATGTATGTATGTATGTATGTATGTATGTATGTATGGGTGTGTACATATCCATATGTATACAATATTTATGTATATGCATATATGTATATATATATATATATGTATGTATGTATAAAAATAGATATGTACATTCACAAATATACATATATGCATATATATATATATATAT
>NC_068983.1:133674005-133678552 GCF_001194135.2 Octopus bimaculoides | reverse complement strand
TATATATATATATATATATATATATATGCACACATGCCACACATAAACAAAAAACCGTATAAATCTTGTATATATCGAACGAATAATTCAATATACATGCATGTGCATGCATGTGTGTGTGTGTGTGTGCATATATATATATAGACAGAGAGAGAGAGAGAGAGAGAAATTGAGAGAGACAGAACTGTACATACACACACACACACACACATACACACACATAACAGTACATATATTTATGCACACATGCGCGCGCGTGCACATATGCATACATATATGCAGGAAAAATACTGGAATGAATACAAAATAAAATGGATATTAATCTAGATGTCAATGCTGGGAATGTTGTGATTTGGGTTTTGAAATTTTGCGCACTTTTCTTTCTTATATCGAAGCCAACATTGAAATCTTCCATCGCGCTCTCTATTTCTTTCTTTCACTTCTCTCCTTATTAGCAATGTTTCTCTGTCTGTCTGTCTGTCTGTCTGTCTGTCCCTTTTCCTCTTTCCCTCTCTTTCACTCACTATTGTTTACAATGAGCAGGAGAGATAGCTTCCCATTTCGGTTATTGGTAAAGGTGGAAACATATTGTGAGAGACGATTGTTTGTGTTGTTGTTGCTGTTGATGTTGTTGTTGTTGTTGTTGTTGTTGTTGTTGTTGTTGATCATCCTAAATCAAGTAGATCTATGATTAAATCGGTTTTGTTGTAACCTCTAGTTTTTTTTCTTTAATTTTAGGGATTAAATTTCTTCAATGTGTGCTGTCTTGTTTTTCATGCAATTTGAGTGTGATTTGAGAGCCTGGCCGTTACGTCTGACAGAATTGAGGCATCCGAGTTGGTTGTCACATGATGCGAGTGATTTTGGCGGTATTTGTGACTGATGTTTGTGACTGAAGACTGAAGTTGATGTTTGTGACTGAAGAGTGTTTGGGTGTAATTTTTGCAGGGAGTAAGTATTATCATATAATCGATGTGATTATCAGTACAAAGTCAGGAATCTGATGATGGTGTACGTCGACAATAATATTGCACGAAATTTCGTAGAATGTTGATAATTCGATATTTAGTATAAAAATCCATTGTCATTTTACTAGAGACTTATTAAAATGAATTTCTTTCTATTTCTCTATGAATCATAAATATTATTTCTTCTTATAAGAATCGAGGTGTGTCAGGAATAGCGTTACGATTCAGTTCCATTCTTACTCGCTGCCTAAAGTTACGCCAATAACAGCTTTGTCTTCCTCTAATCTCTGTTGAGAAATTAAGACTTTTCGTACCTCGCGGCAATTGGATTTATTGAAACCTAACAAAGTCTTCTAAAAGTGAAGCAAGACTTTCATTTTCATTCGTATATTTTATTTAATTTTTTTTCATGTGAAAAAATAGCATCGCTGGTTACAGATTTTCAGTGAACCAATCATTGGTTTACTGCATTTACTAAGTTTGACAAGAGCCACACAGATGGATCTTATAAATTCAAATTGAACAAATATCACACAGAATTTCCTTTGGATGGCACAAGATTAACCTATTTATTTTCTTCGTCGATGGTTACAACTCTCATCGATATACACCATCGAAAGGTACGTATATGTAGAGATACATACATGGACTATGTATGTATTCATAACCTTCGTATCTGTAAGGTAATCGTTTCTGGTAATGTGAAAGTTTTTATTAATTTTATTTCATGATTTACTGTAACTTGCATTATTATTGTGGTTAATTATAATACGTGCAATTATAATAATATTATCACTTATTCGTTTATTTGCAATATTTTTTCGTCTAAAAGGTTGAGTTAAACGGTTGTTTTGTTTTCGTACATGTATAATTTGCACTGAATCTAGGGTTATTTTTATTAGAGGATGTAATAAATTGAATCTTATCCTCCAAATCATTTCAGAGAACCAGCACACATATAAACTCGCACACACAAACATGCATGTACGCACACACACAAACATGCATATTCGCACACACACAAACATGCATGTACGCGCGCGCACGCGAGCGCACACACACACACACACACATACACACACACACACACGCACACACACACACACACACACACGAGCACGTTAAACTATTTTTATAGTTTGTTTCTGAATTAATTATTAAATTAGATACAATGTTTTGAAAAATCTGACGATAGTTTTAAGTTTCGAATATAACCGGTGACCTGAAGAATTTTAAATTAAAGCTTTGCTTGTAGTGGGGTTGGGTGGGGGAGGCTGTACGGTGATAGCGGTTGGTGATGGTATCGGTGGTAGTGATGATGGTAGCTATAGTGTAGTGATGGAATTGGCAGTGATGATAGTGGTGTTAGTGGTTGTGTTGGTGTTGGTGATGTGGTGATAATGTAGTGGTGGTGGTGGTGGATGAGGCGTCGTTGTGTGGTAATATCCATGGTGGAGGTGGGCTGTTGCTGATGGTGGGAATCATGAAAGAAACGGTGATGATGACTATGATGGTGATTGTTGTGGTGATGGTAGAGATGGTGGTCATGATAGCGGTACTTTTTGTTGTGTTTTATTAAAGAAAGTCACCCATGAATTTTCAAATATTAGTCATCTAAGGCTGACAACCTTCCACTGAATTTTCATCCTAAGTAGTATTTAACGCTGAATTTTGTCGAAAGATATTGGCCTCGACTAGCATAATGGATGGGATATATTCTTGGCCAGAGGAAACCTTTGCCGTGTTTTAATTCTTTGGTTGAATCAAATTTATTGAAATTAAAGTAGATTTGAAGGAAAAAATAAGAAAAGAATATCACAGGAGAATAAGACTCAAACTAAAAAATGAACTCAACTCTAAAAATCTCATCGAAGCCATTAACACCCTGGCACTTCCAGTAGTCCAATATAGTTTCAACATCCTCTGCATGGACAGTATATACTTCAAAGTCGAAATGCTGATGTTGATCAAGCAACAACCCATGAGTGGCTGGGAAGTTGAGGACATAGTTATTAAAGGTGGGGAAGAAAATATTTGTCGACTAATAGATGTAAGTGTTCACACTGACAAAATTATATGTTAGTTTATACTATATTAATGTTTGACTGTAGCGCACATCACCATTTGTAAGTGTCACACATCACTATATATGTCTTTCCTTTTTAAGATGTATAATCCACGATTAAAAAACAAACTGTAACCTTGTACATCACGTCTACTCTCACTACTTTCTGACGTCATAACTAGTCGTTAAATGTCAAGTAATTTTTCATTAACTAACCAGTTTAAATTCAACATTAAACACTTGAACAACTACTTCTCGTTCTGTAGGCATGGTATATCATCTGGTTCTCTCTCTCTCTCCCTCTCCCTCCTTCTCTCTCTGTGAGTGTGTGAACATATGAGTCGTGTGTTGTGTTATAACGGTTGTGGCGCGCGTGCGTATTTGTACATGTGTGTGATGTGTATGCGATAGTAGTGAACTTGCATAGTATTGGTGTGCTTATGTGCTTTAGTAGCTGTGTGATGTGTGTGTAGGTCTGTGATTGTGTGATTGAGTAGGCAGATGCACGGTGTCAATCATGGAAGCTTCGGATGATAGTGGAGGACATATTGTATAGACGCGGTGGTGTTGATGGTGAGAGTGGCTGAGATAACGCTGTACATTGTGGTCTTGGTGTGGATTTAGTGGGAGTTAAAATAAGAGAGAGAAAGAGAGGAAGAGAATGGGAGAGAGAGCAAGAGAGAGAGAGAGAGAGAGAGATAGAGAGAGAGATACAGAGAGAGAGAGAGAGAGAGAGAGAGAGAGAGAGAGAGAGAGAGAGAGAGGTGTAAATAAATATGGTTCTGATGGTGGTGGTAGGAGTCGAGCAACGAAAGATGAAAGAAATATAACAAAGGTGAAGAAGAAGAAAGGTAATGGCGAATGAAAATAGCCGTACATAAGATAGGGAAGGAGAAGAAGTAGGAGGTGAAGAATGACTAAATTTGGTGATAGTAGGAGGGGGAATATATATGTGTGTGTGTGAGAGAGAGAGGGAGAAAGAGAAGTTACAGGAATAAGAGGAAAGAAGTAGTGGTTTTGTTGGGGAAAGAAGGAAGTATTAAAAAGTGTGAGTTATGTATGAGGAGAGATTGAGAAAAATGAGGATGGGAGAGTGAACTAACAATAAAAAATGGGTAGGATATGTATGTGTGAGTGTGTATGTGTGTGTGATGTTTAATATGTCAGTATGGAGGTGAGAAGGATAAATAAAAATAGATAAATGGATTGGTAGGTAGGTAAATTCATAGACACATATTCTGAAACGCAAGAATTTACCAACTAAGGCAAAAATACATACTCTCATACACCGCTACCACGCATGTACAATCACACACATGCACACACACATACGTACAAATAAATATTCACGAGTAGATAGACAACCGAGAACTGATGAAGGGTCGTTCTTTGTGTTACTTGTCCTGTTTTCCATCTTTTTCTCGTTGCTTGCACATTTAACTCGTTTGTTTTCATATTTCATGTTGTTTACCCATATATGCATACATATATGCATATATATATATATATATATA
>NC_068983.1:133666410-133673443 GCF_001194135.2 Octopus bimaculoides | reverse complement strand
ATATATATGTGTAAAATAATTGATAGGAAAAACAGAATTACCATAAACTTTATCTTAGCATGACGATCGTTTCGGCTTTCATCTGCATTGTTCCCTAGTGGGTGGGGAATGATATAATGGAATTGAATGAACTCGACAGTGCAGAAGAAACGTCATCAGGTTACACAACAAACACACACACACACACACACACACACACACACACACACACACACATATATATATATATGTATGAACACATGCATATATGTATGTATAAATATTTGTGCTCTTGAATTTTCATTTTTTAACTTTTTTGTGAAAGAAATAGTGTGTGAAATTTGGAGATATAGAAAATATCAAAAATGACATCGCAACATATCTTATTTCATTGGTTATCCAAGGTCATGTGTTTTCTGAACAGAAATTTCGAAGGAGGGGTTCAATTTGGGGAGATAATTCATAACAAAAATGGAAAATAACTAAAATGGAAGTATTTATCTATTATCAATTATTAATTACTAAGGAAAACATTACAATATATTATTTGCCTGACGAAATGTGTAAAGTGAGACAGCTTCCTGTTATGACACACCAGCCAGCAACCGAGTACCTTACTCCCATTGGTTGTAAAAACTTTCAAATTGTAGATTTTTACAGACGATTGAAATGAACACGAAACTGTAAATGGAAAATCATTCTGTGGTCACACTGAAACATATTACTCTTACACCGAAAGCAATATACTAAGAGCGTCAAGAACAAAACACAGTATATTAAGAACAAGGTTGACAGTCTCTTTAACAAAAGAAATACAATCTTTATTAATTGTAATCATAGGCGCAGGCGTAAGCTGTGTTGTAAGTAGATTGCTTACCAACCACATGATTCCGGGTTCAGTCCCACTGCATGGCACCTTGGCCAAGTGTCTTCTACTATAGCCTCGGGTCGACCAAAGCCTTGTGAGTGGATTTGGTAGACGAAACTGAAAGAAGCGCGTCGTATATATATATGTGAGTGTGTGTGTGTGTGTGTGTGTGTGTGTTTGTGTACGTGTGTCTGTGATTATGACTCCCCATCGCTTGACAACCGATGCTGGTGTGTTTATGTCTCTGTTTGATATCGGTTCGTCAAAAGAGACCGATAGAATAAGTACCAGGCTTACAAAAAATAATTCCTGGAGTTGATTTCTTCGACTGAAACCTTTTAAAGTGGTGCTCCAGCATGGTCGCAGTCAAATGACTGAAACAAGTAAAAGAATAAAAGAATAAAATATTCAAAACTCAAAACTTAAAAAAATGAGCATAATAATTAAAAAGTCAAAATTAACGTTCAATAATATTTTAAACTAAATTTTAGAATCATACGTCAACAATTATTTGTTGAACGTCTATCATAGTTACATTTCCTTCATACTGCTCGGACTCTGCGTTAATTTACATCTAGTTCTTTGAGCTAACACAATCTATCAAATCTGCTCTGAACAATTTATTATTATTATTATCAATTTATCATATAGCGTAATTTTTTGTCATGGTTTCTACTTCATTTTATACATGCATATCTCTTGATAAGTGGAGGCGCAATGGCATAGTGGTTAGGACAGCGGTCATAGGATCGCGGTTTCGATTCCCAGACCGGGCGTTGTGAGTGTTTATTGAGCGAAAACACCTAAAGCGCCACGAGGCTCCGGCAGGGGATGGTGGTGAACCCTGCTGTACTCTTTCACCACAACTTTCTCTCATTCTTTCTACCTGTTTCTGTTGTACCTGTAATTCAAAGGGTCAGCCTTGTCACACTGTGTCACGCTGAATATCCCCGAGAACTACGTTAAGGGTACACGTGTCTGTGAAGTGCTCAGCCACTTGAACGTTAATTTCACGAACAGGCTGTTCCGTTGATCGGATCAACTGGAACCTTCGACGTCGTAAGCGACGGAGTGCCAACAACAACAATCTTTTGATAATTATCCCTATATATAGATTATTACTTATATATTAATATACAGAGCATGTGTGTATATATATGCCTAAGTCTGTATGCCTATGCATTTATATATGTACTTATATGTTAGTAAACATGTATATGTGAGCGCGCGTGTATTTGTGTATCTGTCTATCTATCTATCTACCAACCTGTTTATCTGTCTGTCTATCTATCTGTGTCTCTGACTGTCTATCTACGTAATATTAATGTATGCATATTTGTCAATATCTATGTGCGTATATATCTATACATTCTCACACACACACACGTGTGTGTATAAACATTTAAAATTATATATAGTTTTTATAAAGTCAAAAGAATACAATTTGTGAAATAGAACAGGTTGAAGGCATTATCTGGTATTCCAATAATTGGCGGTTAGGGCCCTTTCCTCTAGAAATCGTTAGAGAAAAGTTATTCGCTGACTTTTCTGCCATGTAGTGTGTATATATTTGAATATATCGCTATAGTAACTAAGCGGCTGCGTGCAACTCCGTTCTGTAGTTAATAGAGGTAGTATTTTTTTAATTAGAAGAGTCTCTTCTATTCTCATTATATACAAAATATATATTCTATTATCTGCAAAATATGTTTGAAGCATATTCACACCCGTAAGAAAGCCACTCACTGTGTTTTTTCATGGAGAAAATTTTTCACTGAAGACAAATAGGTGTATGTACATCGAGTCAGGTCAGAGCGCCCCCTAACCAGACTGTTGGATGCATGCAGTTATGTAGTTCGGAGTGGTTATCTCATCTTCACCAACAAAGACAGGAAAGGTCGATACTGTGATCTGACACGAGAGATAGATCCTTCTTATGATATGCCTGTCATGATTCAAAGACTGGCTGTGATCTGAAGTTCATGCATCCAAGGGTCAGTTTATGTACGATTTCCGTTCACTAGTCAGCAAGCGGGGAAGTCCATGTCTTTAACATGAAATTTCTCGCATGAGGGTACATTTTAAACATCTCACTTTTGGAATTTAAGAAGACCCCCCCCCCCCCGATCGAGCGATTTTTTTAGGATCCTTTCCCTCTCAGCCAAACAAAGTTTACATCGTCTGCTCCTATTCAGTTATGGATCCATGCGGTTCCAGAGGATTCCAATAAATTCTGTATGGCATTCCGTCTTCTTTTCAACGTCATATGTAGTGATCGAAAGACGTAACTTTGCTCCTCTCTGGGAACCTACAAGAAAACTTGTGGTTATTTAGGTAGTAGTTTAAAGGGACCCACCATTGTTTCAACATATTTCTATGTATGTGTTGTTGGTGCTGCTGCTTTTGTTGTTGCTGTTGTTACTGCAGGATGCATTAATGATACTGCTGCTGTGGCTTCATTTGCTGCTATTACTGAAGGACACTATCTCCGGAACCGTTCAAAGGAGATAACTCTGTCTCGCCCAGAAGGGATTTTCACTTCAAAGAATTACGTTGCAGGATTCTTTTTTACAACCTTGCTAATATAGACTGTTTTCTTACCTCTATTAGTAAAGTGGTTACGCATCTCTGGCCAGCAGAACTGATAAGTCGCCTATATTGCTAAGAGTAATAATAAACGTGAAACTTTCTGACCGGCTATAACCAACAACCACATATGTATATATATTTATTAAAGTAATAAAGTTAATGTCTGGTCATAGAGTGACCAATGATTTCGCATCCATGAAGGCTGTAACCTCGTGGATGTGTGTGTGTGTGTGTGTGTGTGTGCGTGTGTGTGTGTATGTGTATGTGTGTATATATGCTTATATTCATATCTATATCTACATCTCTCTCTCTCAATCTATCTATCTATCTATCTATCTATCTATCTATCTATCTATCTATCTATCTATCTATCTATCTGTCTGTCTGTCTATCTGTCTGTCTGTCTGTCTGTCTCTCTGATCCGTTCTGGGTAAGCACCCAAATGCATTGGAATACTCGATGCTGGGTTCTAATCAACCATAATAGTGAAAAGTACGTAGGAACTAATAATATAAACTTGTGTTTATCTTAATCTCCCCCCTCTCTTTCGCTCATACACATACACAGGCATACACTTATATATGTATATACACGTTTTAACCAACTTGGTTGAATAAGCAATGAAACTTGAAGTCGCACTCAAGACGAATTTTAGATTGAATGTTGGATCTGTTCTTAGTATCGAGTCTCTCAAAGAAAATAGAAAAAAGTAGGCTGCTATGAAAGTTCACGATCACTTCTCCATGGCCTCGTTTTTCGAATTGTGAAGCGATATTGCCTGAAAATTTGTTAATACACTATATACGCATATGAAGTTAGATACATAGCCTAATAGATGTGAAGAAAAGGAAGAAAGAGAACGGAAAGTAAAAGAAAGACGGAGGGAAATAGGAAGCTGTTAATTTATTCATCTGACCACCCTACATAAAGTTATATTGACAGATAAATGAAGAGACAGTGAGATTGACGGAATGACAGGCAGATACATCAAATGATGAACACATAAAAAATGAAGTGGTGTTAATGTCAAAACAGCAACAGTGGTAACAGACTGTGGAATATAAAATATAAATGTAAAGATGAAGTAAAAGAGATTAAATGAAACTAGTGGTGAACGTGAGGAGCCTGCTTAATGTGAATGTAAATTATTCAATCATTGTCAAGAGCTGTCACTTTTATAAAGACTAAAACATTGTTGATATTACTCTCGTTATTTCACCAGTCTTCTCACACCATTTATATGCTAACTAAAATTCCTCTATGAATTTCTTTGTTATAGATGTTAGAGATTTTGTTGGTGCTGATAATTGTTGTCTTATAGTTTTGCATTATTTTTTCTCCTGTGTTCTCTTTATATCGACAAAACAAGTCGTGCGTTCCGGTGACAGAAGCAACAACTACTCCAGAGCTAAATTTATGTCTTCACATATGTTCGTTTATGTGTTAGTGTGTGCGTGTGTGTATGTGTGAATGTGTGTGCATATGTGCGTGTGTGTGTGTGTGTGTGCATGTCTGCAAATTACTAGATTAAAAGTGATTAAAATTGGCAGTCTTGCCCCGGCCTGAGTTATACACTTCCGTAACAATAGACAGCCTCCGATACCACCACATAACCTGAATCAGCCAATAAGAAGGAGGTTTACATTATCATACAATGACAATCGACTCTGCCTGGAAGTTGCCAAAGCCTACTCACACAAAACTTGGAATCTGAACGAATACACTTTGAAACTTTAAGTAATGCGATTCGGGTTGCCAGACTGCGAATACAAATTGGATATAAATTTTAGGAGTGGAGTACTCTTCTTTCGGTTGTACACATAAAGCGCGTTCGCACACACACACACACACACTCCCACTCGCATGTGTATGTGTGTATATATGTGTGTGTGTGTGTGCATGCGTGCGTGCATAGGGGCGGCTTATTTTTAGTAACGAAACATCGCGAATCACCATTTAACAATAGCGTAAACAATTGAACTTACAAACATTACATATATACCGGATGTTGTTCGTTTCTTCTTTTCCATTGATTTCAGTCTTTATTTTTGATAAACAATTTTAACACAATCAGTCGATAATATATTCTACTTCATTATTCACGATCTCTTGTCAACGTTTCACTAATTTGTTAATACTTTAATGGCTGAAATCATCGGGACTTGACATGAAAAATTCATCGAGCCACGTTTTCAGCTCTGCGTCGTTGCTGGACGAAATGCCACGTCTTTTATTGAAGAGCGTCCGGAAAAGGTAATAGTTTGCAGGCGCTATATCATAATACAGTAGGTGCAATAGAACTTCTCAAACTTGAATAGCATCGGTCCAATTAGCGACGAAGAAGCAAGCCATGTTGTCGCTCGGGTTATTTCAGGTTGCTACGTTGAGCAAGTGCCTTTGTTGAACGTAAGGCACTGTATTGTAAGTGTTGGGGGTGTTTTTCAAACCTACTAAACGTATATTATTGCCTTGCATGGATACATTGCTGCTTGAAATTTTTGTTTGTGTCTCATTGGCTTGTTCAGATCTATTAGGGTCTTGCATGGACAAAGCTCTGTTTAAAATCTCTGCTTATGCCTTCGAGTGTTGAGCCAACAAACTGGCGGTGACAGAGCCGCACTGGAGTTTGTCTCTTTCGTTTATTGAATTTGGAACCAATGATCGAGTTACCTATCGACTGAAGATCACGGGCAATGGCATCACGAGAGTACACCATCTACTTGGCTTATTGCCTAGTGGACTGGTGCGAATCCTCGTGGATGAGCTTGTTCTATCGATCTTCATTGAACTGAACACGTCGGTCGGAACGCGGAAAGTCTGTGAGATCGAATTTTCCCACCTTGGACCGTGAAAACAACATCTGTGTAGTTTATTCAATGATAGCACCTTCTTCATATGCAACACAAGTACTTCGAAAGGCTTTGAGAGATTTGAAACCTTGACTGAAAACGAATAGAAGCAGGTGGTGAATATGGTCGCATTTTTCTACTTGACTGAAAAGAGGTAAAATTTATTCACACTTCAAACACGGTAAACAAAGGTTGTAGAGAAATAATAAAGCCAGAAAAAAACCACGTCCCTGAAACACTACGATGAAAATAGGTTTCGAGTTCAGTTATTGTAAGAAAAACGAGCGAATTTATCTGACAACCTAGTATATATATATTATGTACGTGTGTGGTGTATGTATATACACATATATACAATATGTATATATATATATATATATTATTTTGTTTAAAAGAGTTCCAACTGTTTTTTATGTTTTATTGATATTCTTGTAAAATTAATGTGGGATATAGAATATGGAATATACAATATATAATATAAAAATGGATGGTACAATGAAATAAAGTATTGAATGTCTTATTGAATATATGGAATATGTCTTATTGAATAGATGAAATATTGAGTGTTCAATATAAAGGATTAAATATATATATAAAGGCGAATACGTATTTTCTATACCTTGTGGTATTTCATCATGGCCGGTATGACAGACTTTATATATATAAACAAAACTACCAAAACATCCTATATTTCTTCCAACGATAGAGTACTGGAATAATTAAAGATATCAGTAAATGGATTTTTCCC
>NC_068983.1:133660266-133664771 GCF_001194135.2 Octopus bimaculoides | reverse complement strand
TATATATATATATATATATATATATATATATATATATATATATATATATATCTACACATATAACCATATTATAAATGCATACATGCATATATATATATATATATATACATATACATATATATGTTTGTATGTGCGTGTGTCTGTGTGCATGCGTATATGACGTACATATACACATACACACCCATAAATACATGCATACATAGCATATATACATATATAAACACATACACATACATACACACACATATATAATGCATACACACCAGATACATGTATATGTTGATTTATATGTGAGTGATTGTGTTCGAATGGATATATATATATATATATATATATATATATATATATATATATATATATATATATATATCTTTATGATTGTACATGTGTAATTATTATGTATGAGTTTATGTGTGGGAATTTTTTTGACTGCATTTTATCTCCTCTCTCGATTTTGCTCCGTTTAACGAGCAGGCTATAAAAAATATACATTTTCTCTATGCATTTTCTCACTGATCCTGTGAATATTCCCTCTTCGTGAGTAGTTTCCTGGATCTTTATACGATGGTCTTTCATAACTATTCGGCAAGCCATCTCAATCGGCTCCTCGTTTCCACATGTGGTTGGCTTGCCTGAGCGTTTGCCTGAGATTTTCAAGCCTTATTTGAAGCGGTGGTAACACTCCTTGATTTGAGTTTTGCCCATGGCACCATCGCTAAATGCCCGCTGAATCTTCTGGATGGTTTGAGTTTGAACATCACCGAGATTTTGGCAAAACTTGATGCAATATCTCTGCTCGATGCGTTCGGTGAAAACGAAAACCCGACGAGCGCGCACTACACTCTAGATGTAACAGCCAGGAACGTTCGCGCAGGAAAGTTGGCATCAACTCTCACCCAAAGGATTTTACCCACGCAGCATTAGTTTGGTGGGAAAAAAAATAAAGTCATATACATTTTGAACGCACCTCGTATGCATGTCTAAAATCGTATCCATTTATTTGCAATAACAGGGTGTGATTTACGAGAGTATTATCTGCTATTTCTATGAAGTCAAGTTACCTTGCAGAAAAGAAAAAGCAATAATTTTCCAGTACCTCATGTTAATAATTTTAAATGCCACTGAAAATTATTTTATACATTGTCCTTTTACTGTTAATGAAGCATTCTTGAGTAAAACACTTCATTTCACTTAGCTGTTAAAAATGAATAATCCAGCGGCAGATCGGCGTCCCAGCCAGTGAGGAATATATTCGCGAGAGAAACCAGGAAACTGGACTTATACTCCTTACGAAGTAATGTGGACTAGCCATTAAGGAAATATATATACCAGTAATACACTGTCCTCCATTTCTTTAGCACAGTTTGCTAGTATTTATTTCTTTCCTTAGGAACTTCGTATTACATATCATTGTGTAAATCTTGTGTGTATGCATGTGTGGCATATGTATGTATATGAGCCTTGTATGTGTATATGCATGCTGTGTGCATTTGTGCTTTGTGCATGTATGTAATGTGTGTGCATACTGAATGTGTATACGTGTGTTAAGTGTGTTTATGAGTTTGTGAGTGTGTGTGTGTGTGTGTGTGTGTGTGTGTATGTGTGTGTGTGTGTAAGTGTAAGTGTACCTCTGAGAATACGCCTATATATGTATATATGTACGTGCTCGATCGAATGGATGTGTGTGCATGTCTCTGTACTTGTATATGTATGAATTTGCACCGTACATAAACACATGTATTCCAATGCGTATACGTGTGTATGTGTAGATGTATATCAGTATGCTTATGTGCATGTGTAAGTCTGTACTTATATACTCATGCATAAGTGTATGTATATATACATGTGTGTATACATTTATGTGCATGTGTGCACACATGGATGTACATATGTACATGTGCACATGTGTTTTAAGAGAAATATATCCAAATAGCATATAAACGTACATATGTACGTCTATGCGTGTGTGCATATATGTAATATACATATATTGCAATATATGTATTTATCCATGCACATATGTTACTGAGTATGCACAACTATATATATGTGTGTGCGTGTATTTTTGAAAACAAATATAAAAAGTGTGTGAGCTTGTATGAACGTGTAGATATATTTGCAAGCGTGTATGTACATAGGTATGTATGTGTGTATGAGCGTGTGTGAATGTGTCTATGCGTATGTGAGTTGGTAAAGCGATACCTTAAAGAAATATCCTCGATCTGCATTTTAACTTTCTTTCCTGAACTCTCAAAGATAATTTCTTTTCGCGGATAATTTTTCTTCAGAAATTATCTGCAGTCACGGGAGCTTAAAAGCTCTTTACGTGCATTCTCATATCAAAATGATTAAGTAAGCAGATCCCGGAAGTTGTTTGAGAATCGAAAGAGAAAGACTGTTGCTATACAGCCTGGCAGATAGTTTCGCGGCAGCCATTTTCCTGGTGAATCCAGTACGAGTTATTGACAGGAAGTAAACTCAATATAATGATTGTTTTATAGTGAAACCTCTCACTGTTTCGTTGTCAATTAAATCAGTTATGACTATTCATGCCCAGATATATTTTGAGCAGAGTCTATTATGATATACTTTAGAGATTAGAGAGAAGCAAAGAGAAATGGGTGGGTGAGAATTTGAAGGTGAATGGCTTGTAAATATTATCTATTTTTAGATGTGAATATGGTAATATAATAAAGATAATATTAATAATAATAAAGATGATGATAAGGATAATGATGACTGTGATGATGATGATGACGACGACGGCGACGATAAGAAGAGAAAAAAGAATACTAATGTGGCATATATATATATATATATATATATATATATATATATATATATATATATATACATATATTAATACAAAATGGGACAAGAACGCAAAAGATCCAAACAGTTAGGGTTAGGGTTAGGGTTAGGGTTAGGGTAAAAGGACAACAAAACATCCAGACAGTTAGGTGATACAAGAAAGGGACGACAAAACATCCCGATAGACGATACAAAGAAAGGGACAAGAACGCAATATATATCAGTGTGTAAGGTGTATGCAATTAAATGCAGTATATAGAATATATCTGTGTATATGTACGATATGTGTAATAAATGTTACATACACAACCCATCGTGCTTGTTTCAGAAACAGTAATAAGCTTTTTCTGTTCTGGCGCGCGCACACGCACACACACACACACACACACACACACACACACACACACACACACACACACACACACACACACACACACACACACACTCACACACACGCACATACATACACACACAGAGTTTCTAAAAGGAGTAGAAATTCGAAGCATTGTCTGCCATGTTTACAGGAGATAGGGTTTGAGTCCCACTGTCAGCATTCAACCTTTGCTGTTTAAAGGGCTTTTAACCCAATATTTGCACGCTATCATTTATAGCTTTTATTGCGTCGAGATCCATTATACCAAAAAGAATTTTTTCACATTATATCTCAAAAGATATAAATTTTCATGACGTCAGCAATACACGTACGCTCCGATGTCAGCTTAGATGACCGAAGTCACTAGCAATACTATTCTTGGTAAAAAATAATATCTTTTTTACAAACAACTTGCAGGTGCAAGTGTTACCTGTTAAAAACTCCACATACTGGATGTTAGAAAGCGTATGTGGTCATCAGGATAGATTGCGCGCTGTTTCAGCTCACTCACCGAAATGAGGCCCCGCTTGCTAGATCAACTGATTACTAGGTTTCGCTCAGTATTCTTCTAGCTATTGCTTATCGCCTCTTTTTGTTGTTATTCCTGTGTGTTTCCTTGTTGCTGTTGTTATTTAGTTATTACGATGGTGGTTGTGAGTTTTTTTTTAAACCGTTCTTGGTGTTATTTTGGTGCATGTGCTGATGCGTGACAATTTCGGATGCTTTGGGGTGTTTCGTCTACGTTTCTGATTTTTTCACCCTTTGCTTTTGGGCCTTTGAGAGGGGGTTGGTAGAAGCTGCGTTTGTGTGTGCTGTGCGTGCGTGTGTGTGAGAGAATGAATATTTCTTTATAAACAATGTTTTTTTTGTTTTATTTCGATGTGCATAAGTAAAAAGAGTTGCTTTTACTCCCACACGTGATGCTCCTGTATAAGGTTGGCCATATGAAAAGCATAGTTCTTCAAGTTGCAGTCCGGCAACTTTTAGTGTTTGGCCCTGAGATTTATTAATGCTCATGGCAAAAGAAAGTGGGATAGGAAATTGTAACGGCTTAAATTGGAATGAGACATTAGATGGTATAACTGGTATGCGAGGAACGAAGACGGTGTCACCTTTACCACAACCAGTGAGAATATTTGCCTCAATGCAGTTCCTCATAAGTTTGGGCACAGTTAGTGTTGTACTATTGCATAATTTTTGTTGAGACAAATTAGGCAATAGCATAATAGCTTCCCCTGAAACATTTACTTTCGTTTTGCTTGACAAAGAAACAAACATATATAGATATACACACGCATACGTACATACATACATACATAAA
>NC_068983.1:133656997-133658055 GCF_001194135.2 Octopus bimaculoides | reverse complement strand
TATGATGAAATTTAAAGTTTAAAGGAAAAAGACGGTGGTGATGGTGGGGTAGAAAGAGTTGAGGATCTTTCTGAATTGACGGGCACCACTTTTCATTTATGTTTCATGTAGTGTTTTTGGTACCGAAACACTTTCAAACTTCGTATACTTGTATAATTTGTGTTATAGAACAGATAAAAATTTTTGTATTCGAAGTTATTTCATGTAAAAAATTGTCGTATTTCGGTAATTCCAACCAATCACTGACGTCTATTGAGGTGAAAACAATTACTGCCGTGGAATGTTAAGAAAACAAGTGGTGCCCGTCAATTCAGAAAGATCCAGAGTTGGTTACCAATGTTGTTATTGTATGAAGTATAGTGTTGATGATGATGATGATGATGATGATGATGATGATGATGATAATGGTATTGGCATTATTCTTTTTCCACTACCAACCCTTGTAAAACATTTTTGCCATAAGAAAAGAAAAATACATTTAATATCGACTTAAAGGACCCACTAAGTATTATGAGTGTCGGGAGTTCGCTAAAAGAGCACATCAATGAAGATTTCGGCACATTGTTTCTTCCTTTTTGCTTTTTTTTTTTTGGACTTCATGGTACTGATTACAGAAGATTTGGCTGCTATTTCTAGCAGGTCGAGAAACCACGTAAAGATTTTGTGTATTCTGTTCCCATGGGATCAGCAGTCGCAACTGCCGGTCTGTCTGGCAATGTAGAATGCAAAGTGGTTAAAATTACATAACTTTTACTGCTTGTAGCATCTTCATTATTATTTTCTAGAAAATATGAATGCAGGAACTACATTTGCTATTTGAAAATAATCTGGTAAAAATATGAAAAAATTCGAGTGGCTGGGAGAAATTTAACAAGATTCTCAGCCACAATCACAAAGCCTGTCATCATCATCGTCATCATCATCGTCATCATCATCGTCATCATCATCGTCATCATCATCGTCATCATCATCGTCATCATCATCATCATACTACTACTACTACTACTACTACTACTACTACTACTACTACTACTACTACTACTACTACTACTACTACT
>NC_068983.1:133653642-133656745 GCF_001194135.2 Octopus bimaculoides | reverse complement strand
CTATTAGTATTACTACTACTACTACTACTACTACTACTACTACTACTACTACTACTACTACTACTACTATTACTACTACTACTACTGCTGCTGCTGCTGCTATTAGTACTACTACTAGTACTAATACTACTGCTGCTGCAACAACAACAACAACAACAATAACAACAACAACAACAACAACAACAACTACTACTACTACTACTACTACTACTACTACTACTACTACTACTACTACTACTACTGTTGGTGCTGTTGCTGCTGCTGCTGCTACACATTCCTGACAGTCTGTGTTAATTCTACTGGAGCCTTGTTTAATTGCAATTAAAACTTGTCGGTTAAATATCTTTCTTTCAGAATATACATTGTAACTGAGAGGTGTGAATCGTCTCAAACAATCTTGAATGAAAGAAGAGAAAACGGAGAAGAGAGAGAGAGAGAGGGTGGGGGGGAGAGAGAAAAAGAGAGAAAGAGAGACAGAGAAAATGAAATTTATGCGAACAGTGAGTACCTCAGCAAAACAATGACTGTTACTCTTATAATAAGAATGGAGGAAGAATCTGGTTATATGATATACGTTGAGCAATGGAGTGTAGATAAGAACTCAGCTTGAAATAACATAGCATAGTGTGACGATCTGTGGGGGAAAGAGGAGTGTTTGGTGGGTAGATAATGGGAGTGTGAGTGAGAGAGTGAGATAAATTATAATGGTGGTTGACTGAGGTGAGCCATTGTATCGAGTCACTGATATACGCCTTCATCTATCTGTTCACACTGGAGAGGTGCTGATACCATTTAATCTTAGGTCAGGTTGTTGATATTATAGCGCTTTTCATAACCAATTCGTTATCATTAATTACTGTCTGATATTGTTTAGGCTTAGGTCATTTCAAATCCCCAGTGTTAATGCTCTGATCGTCTAATAATTCCAGGAATGGTTGTAAGGTTAACAATTTCGTTTAGCGATTACGAAGTTTTGGGTTGTGTTCCGTTGTACAGTACCATGGTCAAGTGTCTTCTACCTTTACTTCGAGTTGACTAAAGCTTGTCGGTGAAATTTCCCAGGAAAAAAAAAAGAACTCTATGGAGGCCCTATCGGAGGGATCGTTCGTGCTACTGGGCAATGAATTTAATCCACCGTCAGATTTAAAAACATTATGTACGTCTTGGTTGATTTTATCAGTGTTCAGTCTGTTGTAAATAGTTAGATAAGGTTTCCGGTTTGAGGGTAACTTTTTTCTTGCCAATCCTTGAAAAGATATTAAAATAATTTAGGCTTACACTATCCAAGATGGTATTCTTTGTCAGTGTGTCACTTAAAAGGAGATGTAACTACTGCCTTTAACCAGTCTATAGACACTATTGTGACTGCCTTATTGGCTCGTAATTGTTGTTAAAATCATATCAATTCTGATTGAGTATAATCAAAGCCGTTCTAGATGTGACTACACCGTCTTATTTTTCTGACATAAAAGCGCAAACGGATCTTTGTCGGTTTCGACGATCCTTAATTTAGGGTCATAGAATTATAGTGTAGGTGGCTGATTATTTATTCCACAGACATATGTACTTTAACGTAATTCTCAGGTAAAATCAGTGTCGTGAATTACTGGTACAAATCTGACGAGCTTCCATTGTTTCCTTCTACCAAATTTTCCACACATGGTTCGGGTCGACCCAAAAATATAGTAAAAAGCACTTGCCCAAGATGCCATGCTGTATTATTGAACCCTAGACCTCATGATTATGGAGTGAATATCATAACAACTCGGATATTCCTGCGTCCATAATGCATGTCGGACAACATTATCTGCTGTCATTAATTTTTAACGCAAAAGGATTGCAATTCGAGGGAGATTTGGTTGTTATTTCAAGCCGACCGAGCCATCAGCGAAAATCTGCTTCATTACTTTACCGGATGAATGTGGATATTAGCATTCTGTTAGAAAAATCAAAGCCTGTAGGCACTTAAACTCATTTAAACCTCACTATACCTCAATCATTGATAACCCACTCGAAAACTATTCATCCAATCGCTTCTTTCCAGAACTTCAAAATCCATGGAAAAAAATATCTGATCTGATTTTCTTACATAGATTTATCTGTAGCTTAACTATACCTCTATCGATCCCACTAACTGATTTTGCTAAAGGTAGGTATATAAACCCTCTTTCTCAAACTTACAAAAATAATATGATCGTGTTGGCAGTTATAGCGACTGACCATTTCCGGATACCAGTAAAACAGATAAGGACTGGTACAAATATGTCCCAAGCAAAACATGTATTGCATGAAACTGAAAACTACCAATTATGATATGATAAAGAAGAACATTATGAAATTCTTAAGAAAGAAATTGTTGGTAAAACTACCAAATCACTAAATTCTTCTGTCCTTTGTGAAAAGGCCGAAAATGAAATGATTTTCTCGAAGAATACAGCATCATGGTATAATGAATATTGAGAGATGTTCAGAAAAGATGAAGAAGAACGATAATGGAATGATTAAAGAACACCAAGAAATGGTATGAGGAAGATGTGAAAGATATGATGTTGGCTTATGACGGGGAAAGATAACAGAAGGAGTTAGTGTCTCTTGCTATGTATGTAGAGTTTTGCTCGGAAAAATTCAGGGAGAAGTTAGTGTCTTACGGAGCTATAATTTTGTTTGGAAAGATAAAGAAAGGGTTAGTGTTGCTGTGCAACTAGAATCTTGTGAGCAAACAACTCACATTACACATACCATACACAACAGACGAACATCAATACGAGCATAAACTAACATCAATAACAAACGTACTGATGTACTCTTTTACTCTTTTACTCTTTTATTTGTTTCAGTCATTTGACTGTGGCCATGCTGGAGCACCGCCTTTAGTCGAGCAATCAACCCCAGGACTTATACTTTGGAAGCCTAGTACTTATTCTATCGGTCTCTTTTGCCGAACCGCTAAGTTACGGGGACGTAAACACACCACCATCGGTTGTCAAGCGATGGTGGGGGGGATGAACCCAGATACATAAACACACACACATATATATATATATATATACACACATATATACGACGGGCTTCTTTCAGTTTCCGTCTACCAAATCCACTCACA
>NC_068983.1:133651690-133653299 GCF_001194135.2 Octopus bimaculoides | reverse complement strand
ATATATATATATATAACACTACATTTCCAAAATAACAAAAAAAAAATATAACGCCAGAATACGGAAACGTACCTGGTGATAAAATAGTAACTAACACCATACAATTGAAGCAGAAGACCATCACTTTTGGAAGACAAAGGGTTAATCGATTACATGGCCTCCAGCATTTGACTGGTATTTCATTTTGTCAAACCTACAGAGATGAAAGGCAAAGTTGACCTCGGTGAGATTTTGAACTCGGAACACGCTCTAACGATTCTGCCAGTCTGAATCTCTCAAACTTTTAAGCTGACGTTTGTCTTTCAGTTTCCTCTTTTTCCTATTGAGCACTTTTTTACTATTGAGTATCTTTCGAAACCTTCACTACAAGATGAGTGGTTCGTATGAATGAAGAAATATATCTTGGAAGGGTTGGTGGTTTGATGCAGTCCTTGAGTTCGGTGCTTCTGTTGTTATTTTTGCTGCTGTTCTTTCCCCTATTGATTTTGTTGAAGCAAGTGCTGCTTCCTTCCTTGCAGCTGCTGCTGCAATCACCTTTGCATGTACGGTGTTGCTGCTGGGGACAGAAGAACTTGAGATGAATAATGTGCTCGAATGCTGGGGTGTTGTACGGTAGGGCATGGAGTGGTGAGTGTAGTGAGGAGAAGTATGGTATAGTGAAGTGTGATGTGATGAAATATGGCCGGGTGGAGGTAGTGTACAGACGTGCAGTGCTATATGGTGCAGTATTTAGTAGAAATGTGATAAAGCGAAATTATCTGCTACAGATCGGACGAACGTATGATGTGATTTAGTGAGATGTAGAATAGACATGATGTTGTGTGGTGTGGCGTGGTGGTTCTGTGTTTGGTGGTGGTAGTGTGCTGGTTGATGCAATGTGATGTACTCAGAGGCCAGTTCTCTTGGCAAAGAAGTATTTTGGACTCAAAACTAAAAGGAGTTATTAAAAAAAAACAAAAAACAATAGACAGAAATTTTAAGTCAAACAGTAAAAAAAAAAAAAAAAAAAAAAAAAAAATAAAAGGACGAAATGAATGTAGCTTTTTCAGCCAGACGATGAAAACAGATAAAAATGATAATTGCAAGAGGCATTAGAATAGATTGCTGCTATTTAAATAGTAAAAGTCAAAGTGGTAGAATAACTCAGATAAGTTTTCAACAACATTCACACACGCACAACATTCACACACACAACATTCGCATACACACACAGACACATTCACACACATATGTGTGCATATGAGTCTATGTTTACATACAAATAAGTACTAATATATTATATATGTACCAACAATTACACACATATGTTATCATATGCACATACGTGCACACACACTCATATGTATATATGTATATACATACATATATATATATATATATATAAAGTGTAGTATATTGCCACTTAAGTGTGGCTGACCCCTAGGGGTGGATGTTACTGTTGCTTTTAGCCCCAGGAGGACATCTCCTCCAGCTGGCTTATCGACACACGACTGTGTCCTGTTTGCCAAGGGATTTATCCCTCTCACCTCGACCAGCAGCACGAACGTATCCGGATTTCAGGGTTATTTCCCTTCGTCGGCGTTCGACAGCTGATGACCTTGGCGAGAGA
>NC_068983.1:133645816-133651146 GCF_001194135.2 Octopus bimaculoides | reverse complement strand
TATATATACTCTTTTACTTGTTTCAGTCTTTTGACTGTGGCCATGCTGGAGCATATATATATATATATATATATATATATATACAAATATATATACATACGTGCATACGTACATATACACATTGACAAATATTAGCGTATTTTGCATTAACGATGTGTAATGTAATGTGTGTGTATGCATGTCTATGTATTACACGTACATTTGTGCATATAAACACATACACACAAACTCCCTCTCTCTCACACCCAAACATACACAAACACACACATATATACATACACATGTACATATACATATACACGCATACACACGCGCACATATATGGTAATATCGAAATATATCAAAATAACTGTCACTGAAATAATTACTACAACAATGAATCATTTCGAAATATATAAAACTCTAGGCTGCATTTCCATTTTCCTGACAACAATGATACTGACAAGGTCTTCTCTTGTAACGGCCCACGATATTTACTACTTCATTTCTGTTGAAGACCCATTTAATGTATTTAGATGCTTCATCAAACATTTAATATTTAGTGGCTTTACCCACATTAAGGCCTTTAGAATCAGTCACTGTCTGATACAATCTGAGCTATACTTTTTTTTTTTTTATGGCGCTACAGGCCAGTCTTCCAGGGTCTTGATATCTATCAAAATTGACAAGTAAGTTGATTTGAAATCATTACACTTCAGTTATTACAAAAGCTCATTTCCTTTTCGCTATAAATCTGAGAGACTTCCCCCCGTGTGTATATAAATGTATAAATGTGCGTGCGTGAGTGTATGTGCATATATATACACACACACACATATTTATAAATAGATATATATGTACATACAATACATACATATATATACATATATATATATATATATATATATACATATATATATATATACATATATATATATATATATATACATACATATATATACATATATACACACACGTACATACATATACATATATATATATGTATATATATGCTGAAAGGATCTTATCTGAAAGGTTCGGTGACTAGTGATGGATATAGCACATCAGTTTTCAAACTTCAATTTCAATTTCAATGCAACGCAACTAGACAATATACCAAACAACAGGAAGATTATGTTCTGGCAGTAGTCGCTTGGTCTGTAGGAAATAGCTGCCAATTCTGTCTTCATTTATATCCTACAACCTCAGGAAAGGAATGGAAAGGGAAGGAAATGAAAAATTTGGGATTATGAAATGCTAGAAATACTCCAGGTAAGAAACAGTGAGCATGATTGAAATGTCTTTTGATCATAGATTTGCTCAGTCAGAACAAACACTAATATAGATTTCAAATTCTGGATCAAAGCCAGCAATTCCAGGGATAAGTCGATTACATCGACCCCAGTACTCGACGTGTACTTATTTTATCGACCCCGAAAGGATGAAAGGCAAAGTCGACCTCGGCGGAATTTGAACTCAGAAGGTGAAGACAAACGAAATGCCGCTAAGCATTTTGCCCGGCATGCTAACGGTTTTGCCAGCTCGCCGGCTTAGAACAAACAATAATGTAACAAGTAGCTAGAAACTAAACCCCATGACAAAATAAGCTAGCGGTGTACACCAGCAGGAGTAGTCTAAGCTCAACTAATTCCCACATAAGATAAGAACACAATGCTGCAGAAATATCAAGAAAACGGAGGTACATCAGGTGATGCAGTACAAACACGCATCCATCTCGCGAAGAACAAAATAAAAACAATGGTTTCTGATTTAGATACAAAACCAGGAACTTTGAGAGTAGTGGTTAGCTGATCCCAGTATTAAACTGATACTTTTCTTATCGACCCTGGAGTGATGAAAAGCGAAGTTGATCTGGGCAGTATTTGAAACCAGAATGTAAAGTGAACACACTCTGCAAAACATTTTCGAACCATTTAACGATCCTGTCAATTCACTACACAAATACTTGTTTCTGATTCAGACACAAAACTAATAGGTTTTGTTTGAGAGAAGATTAGTCGGTTTCGGTAGGGTTTGAATTCTGAACATGACGGAATAAATACCACAAGGCAATTATCTGGCGGTCTAACGATTCTGCCACTCTAAGCAACGATAACAATAAATATTTCTTTCAATAAAAAGAAGGGAAGAAGAGGAAAAACAGAATTATAGCATCACGGATTTGATAAGATAACAAGAAAATGAGGCCAGATGTAAGTTTTCAGAGAAGTATGATGCAGGAGGGCGTTACAAAAGTTACCGTTTTGTTAGAATTTTGTGATAAGGCAGCAGTACAATCTGCTAAAAATGGACGCTTTAATACTGAAAAAAGCTACAGGATCTAGGTTTGAATTTATAACCTCCTACTATTTTATCTAAGTATCTTGGAAGGAAGAGATAGGTGTAATGTCTTATGTGCAGTAAAGACAGCAAAACTCTTTGGATCGATCTGCGTTCCTCCAGACACACACACACGCACGCACACACACACACACACACACACACACACACACACACACACACACACACACACACACACACACACACACACACACACACACTCTCACTCACACATATGTACGTGTGTGTGTATGTATATATGTGTGTGTCTCCATATAGTTATCAATAACCTTCCTTCTCTTGGGACTTTATTAATTCTTGTTTGTCAGGCTTCCAATTTTGCACTTTGTACCTGAAACAACCTTGTCCATATTTTAATACAAAATCCACAACTGCTGTGATATCCGCGTCTTAGATAGGAGAGTTATGTGAGCCCTAATTAACTATGAAGAAAGCAAAGCCAATATGTTCGATCTTCAATGAAGTCTGCTGAAGACATTATTGTGGCCTAATTTTACTGTGGACCTAAATACATATTTGTTTTATTTATGGGCCCTTTGAAAGCCTAACCAGGCTCATGAGCCCGGTATCCCGGTTTCTATGGCGTATGTGTTCCCCTCACCTGGACGGGACGCCAGTCCATCGCAGCGTTACTCAAGAAACAGGAAGAAATAGTGAGAGAAAGTTGGGGCGAAAGAGTACAACAGGAGTAGCCCCCCCACCTGCTGGAGCCTCGTGGAGCTTTAGGTGTTTTCGCTCAATAAACACTCACAACGCCTGGTCTGGGAATTGAAACGGCGATCCTCCGTCCGCGAGTCCGCTGCCTTAACTACTGGACCATTGCGCCTCCACGATCTAAATACATATACGTATATTTATTTTTACATTGTCTACAGTTGCATTTGATACGCCCAAATCAGTCATATATAATGTAATACTGTATATAACAAACCTACTTATAACGCGCTTTCGCTTTAAAGCATGACCTTTGTCTTAATGGCTAAAATAAGCTAGTCATTTTTTGACTCTGATTTAAGATATAAATAAATATTAAATAATTGATTCCTTTCGCTTGAATATAGCAGCTAATGCTGTGTTCCAAATGATATGAATGAAATGAAAACAAACAAAAAAGCAACAGTAGAAAATCGATATACGGGGTGATGAACTCATAACTTCAAGTGTTCACTTCTTCAACTGTTAACGTAAACCTCTTCAATCGTATTAAATGTTTGTTAGAGATGATGTTAGCTAGCTGTGGTAGATATAAGCATGTTCTTATATTCTTAGATATAAGAATACTCGTTGCATTCATTTTATCAAGGATTATTAAACACCGAAAAAGTGTCGCAATGGAGTTATTGTAATCTAATCTCCTTCAAACATATCTAGTAATGTCACTACACGTTTACGTGGTCTGATCAATAAGTATCGGAGCTGTTGCCATAGTAACGAAGCTAAATCATGCAGAGTGAAGCCGCTTGGCATAGACTGATCTTCAATTCTGCTGTGCATGGGCACTAAGATTTAACGTTCTAGCTCACTTCCACTGGTTACAGCAGTACCTGGAAGGAACATGTGCAGCATGTGATCGTCGCATTGACCATGACAAAGTTGACCAGAGAATCTGCATCAAATTTTGCCAAAAGCTTAGCGATACCTGTTCAGAGGTCTACGCAAAGTTTTCAAAAAGTTTTCATCATTATCGACACAATCAAGGGGATCTTGTGTAACTGAAACCCCGAGTGTCTTTATGATCAGCAGAAAGCAGTTTTGTCACAAACTTGACAGATACGCGTCTCATACCCGAATTTTCAGTGATAATGGGCTGAACTAAACCGTAACTAATCTGCACATCCTCTGATAACACACGGATGGTGATTCGACGATTTCCCCTCATAGCTGCACGCACATCTGCTATGTTTATCTAAGTTCTGCTGGTTGTGGGTCTCCCAGAACGTTCTTCAATATCGACATTTTTTCAGCAATCTTGGAGATGTCCGAAACACTCGTACACTTGTGTGCGTTTTACACACTCCTCTCTATACACTTTCTGCAACTTTGCGTAGGCTTCTGAGCAGGTATCGCCATGACAACTTTCTCTGTCATCGTCAATGCGACGATCACACGCTACACACGTTCCTTCCAAACACTGCTGTAAACAGCGGAAGTAGGCTAGAACGTTGAAAAGCTAAGTCCAAGGTCAATCTTTGATAAGTGGCTTCACTCTGCGTTCTTTAGCTTCGTTACTATGACAACAGTCCGGATACTTATTGATCAGATCTGGTTTTCTATTTATGAACATCAAGCAGCTAAAATGTCAAACTTTCTACGAATGCAAGGCCATCTTTTGTGGTAAACACAGCTAAAATATTTACCATCATGATATGATCTGTGATCTGCATAACTCAGTTTATGCTACCGTTTCTCTTGATTGTGCTTTATTAGATTTATGCCCGTTATACAAACCAAACGTAGAAAAAATATCATTACACAAACTTGTAGAGAAAATATCATTATACAAACTTGTAGAGAAAATATCATTAACAGAACTCTGGGTTGCTTAATGTTCTAGAAATATAACTTGAGGCGGCCTTATGATCGACTCTCACATTTTTGATGGCTTCTCTGTTTCATGTAAATAGATAAAGACATCTACAGCACGATAAACATTTAAATTTTGCTGTGCTGACGTTCAGAGGTCACATGGAATAAAACTTACTAAAAAAAAAACAAAAAAAACAAACAAAAAAAACACAAGGACTCCTGTTTATTTAAATACACAATCATATATATACCATGCTTAGTTTTGCTGTGACGATAGCCCAACTCCACCTTTAACGAGGATAAACAACGTGTATAAATTCTTTTAAAATTCAACTCTATTTCGAAGATATTGCTCTTATTGCTTTGAGTCTTAATTAGTCCTGATCGTTGATATCATGCACACTCGGGAATATGGGGCCAAATCCCATACTACTCTCTTATTCATCCCTATATATATATATATA
>NC_068983.1:133640642-133643692 GCF_001194135.2 Octopus bimaculoides | reverse complement strand
AACCAACTAAGGGATAATATCTATCCAATATACTGCTGGGAGGGTACCCAATTATTGTTACACTAGTGTTATACCAAGTGCAATATGTGGGTGCGGGTAAAAGGGGGGTTATTTTACCCTAAATTTATATAGCAATGAGAAAATGGAGGAGAATATTCGGTATCCATCGACTTGCAGACAAAGTATTCCATTGATTAATTTGCTTATTTTATAACTAAATTGACAAAAACCACAATATACAGATACTTATGACATACCATGCCATATTAACAATTAAGGTTACAAATATAAAGGTCATTTAGCAATTAGAGAAGGGGCAGAAACTTACAGCTGTTTCGGCCTTGGATTGGCATGTCCCATTCTATCTCTATAGAGTAATTAGTAGATGAAAAAGATGATGTAATGGGGGTACATGCATGATTCGCTAGGCCTCTTCAAAGATTTACAAAATTCAATACAAATATAAAATAATCAAGTAAAAATATAAAAAATAAAAAATGAAAAATGAAATGAAAATACAAAAATATAAGGCACATAAAAAAGCTTACAAACAGTATATAAAACCATATAAATAGTTATAAACACTCCAATATACATGCCTGTGCTTGTATACATAACCATACATAGATATCTATGGATACAAAAACATAGATAGATGAGTACATATGCATGTCCAGATGCACATATACAGATGGTTGTACATGCACACCAAAATAGTCAACAGTCACTGTCACCACATGTAAGGGGGACGTATACATATATGTATATATGTACGTATGTGTGAGGGGATACATATATATGTGTATGCCCCACTCACATGTGGTGACTGACTGTTGACTATTTTGGTCCACCAGCGCCTCCGTCGTGGTACGCTGGTCCGACGGTCCGGTCGAGTTGCTCGGGGTCTGGTTTGGTCCGGACCTCCAAACGGAGAAGAACTGGAACGAGATAACGAGTAGGGTGGTCACTCTCGCCCAGCAATGAGCCGAGAGGAAGCTGTCCCTAAAAGGTCGAGTAGAGGTGGCGAACACGTACATTGCGTCTGTCATCTACTACTGCCTGACGTCGTGCCTTGTCCTTACCCTACCATCACAAAACTAGAACGCATTGTCTTCCGCTTCTTGTGGAAAAGATGCGTTCCGATGGTCAGGCGATCCGTTTGCTACCAACACCCGTTAATAGGAGCGCTGGGCATGCCGTGGTTGATGATGCGCAGACGCGCTGAGATTGCTACATCTCCGGCTCTACGTAGACGACGGTGAAAAGTTGTGGTCCCCGTTTGTGAGTTGCGCTTTCCCGCAGCTAGTCTCTATGATCAAACTGCAGTCGTGGATCAAAAAGAGGCTGAAGAAGGGCGAATGGCACCACGAGTGTCGCGTTGCTCTGAAGCAACTATGCCGTCCCGGGTCGACCTTGAGCAACTTCAACACAACCAAAGCATTCTATAGGGGATTAGTGGAGGGAAGGTACGACGACGATTTCGGGGGCGTCGACGCTTGTTTAAGATGACTTTCAGGCCGAGACCTATGGCAACTTCCAGAGATCCCTGACCTGGCAGCGCTGTCGAGAAGCGCTACTCGTTGGGGATAAGCTCTATTGGTATAGCTCGAGAAACACGGGGTCGACCTGTCCGAGATGCGGTCAGAGCAACGAAACTATCTTGCACGCACCCGTGCAGTGTCTAACCATTTCCAGCCTGTGGGCCTATGTCGAACGACTGCTATCGCGTGTGGGACGAGTCGGTTTATCAACCGAGTCTATCGTGAATATCGTCACGCCTCCTTCCTTGAAACGGGAAGTAAGAGCCATTTTCATCGTACTTGTGGCTATGGTGAAAGAATGTGTATGGTGGACGCATCTTAAAGGTGTAGAGACAAACACTTTCCTCTCTGGCCAATCTCTCATCAACTTCTTCAAGTATTACTTGAAGAGGAAGGTGAGAGTAGAGAGGGATGTTTTGTCTAGTGAATGCTTCAAAAAAAGATGGGTGAATGTAGCAAGGATGGCACGTGTGAATGACGGAGCGAGCTTGAGCACAATCCTATGGCCCCCCCCCGCCACAAAAAAAGAAAGGAAAAAAGAGAGTCACTTACTATAATGTGTTTTTTTTGCATTACACTATTGCCCAAGGTTCCCGTGGTCTTTTCCGTAGGCTTTTCTTTCCACGGATAAACTTAATCTGTTTTCCTTTTTTACATTGACATTTCTGTGATACATGGTCCCTATTGATCATCCTACTTTTTTTTTCACGATCCTTTTTGATCGGAATTCAACCCACTTTTTTCCTTTCGTTTCCTCTCTTCTTCCCCAAAAGAAGGCTCTGCTTTGTATTTTGTCCCCTCTGTATTCAGCCCTGTGTGGCCAATAAAGAAACCTATCTATCTATCTATCTATCTATCTATCTATCTATCTATCTATCTATCTGTCTGTCTGTCTGTCAGTTAGTCAGTCAGTCAGTCTGTCTGTCTGTCTGTCTATCTATCTATGTATATGCAAATACATGCATGTGTCCATTCTGAAATAGATAGGTAGGTAGGTAGATAGATAGATAGATAGATAGATAGATAGATAGATAGATAGATAGATAGATAGATAGATAGATGGATACATACATACATACATACATAAATACATACATACATACATACAGAACTAGTCAGAGAAGTTTGGATATCTTTAGCTATATTCAATTTAGCATATTTTTCCAATATTTCACTGTATTCCAAAGAGTTTTTAAGAGTAAGTCAACTCAGCATGATAATATAAACGGTATTGTGCTCTTGCAGAAATGTCTGCTAAAAGCTACCATGATAGAATTTATTTCTTTGATTATTAAAACATACATACCTACCTGTATATATATATATATACACACACACACATACACACATGTGTGCTTCTCTGTTTATATATATACGGTCACAGAAGTACCCGTACACACATATAAAACAAAATAAATGAAGAAATGTATCCTATTATTTATACATGCATACATATTTATTAATAAGTGGTATATATTTTATATATATATATATATATATATATATATA
>NC_068983.1:133638682-133640092 GCF_001194135.2 Octopus bimaculoides | reverse complement strand
ACACACACACACACACACACACACACACACACACATATATATATATATATATATATATATATATATGTTTGTGAGTGTGTGTGTGTGTCTCTGTGTGTCTGTGTGTTACAGAAATAAACCATTCGGAATTAGTGGAAGCTATCAGGAATTATCGTCCACTCATCTTACCAATGCTATCCAGATGTAATAGACATAAAATTCCGTACAGTGTGTGGAGCAGCAATATATCATTTAATTGAAAACTTGAATACACTACTACTACTACTACTACTACTACTACTACTACTACTACTACTACTACTACTACTACTGTTACTGCTGCTACTAGTATTATTTGTAGTGGTTGTATGCTTTGGGGATAGTAGCATTCGAAATGAGAACATAGTTTGTAAAATTTGTAATTGTGATATGTAGAGAACTTCCCTAGATGTCGGCACTTTTAGGAACAGTTCGACAACAGTAATAAAATTGATAATGGTTACTAACGTAGGCAATAAGGACAGAACAGCTCGTTTATTTTATCACCCCCAAGTACTGGGCCGGTACTTTATTTAATAGACCTCGGAAAGATGAAAGCGAAGCTGGGCGAGTTGGGTTTTAGACAGACGACGTAAAGAATCGGACCAAATGCATGCAGGGAATTTGTCTGAGTCTATAACGACTCTGCCTATCAATATAACAATACTTCAAGGTGGCGTGCTGGCAGGAACGTTAGCACGCCGGGCGAAATACTTAGCAGTTGTTCGTCTGTCTTCACGTACTGAGTTCAAATTCTGCAGAGGTCGGCTTTGCTTTTCATCCTTTTGGGGATCGATAGATTAAGTACCAGCAGCGTACTGAGGTCGATCTAATCGACTGGCCCCTCCCCAAAAATTTCGGGCCTTGTGCCTAGAGTAGAAAATAATATAACAATCCTTTAAGGCGGTCAGCTGACAGAATCGTTATTATGTCGGGTAGAATGCTTAACCTTTACGTTCTGAGTTCAAATGCTGCTGGGGTCTACTTTGCCGTTTATCCTTTCGGGATCGATAATAAAATATAAACATATACTTGTATATGTATATATATGTATGTATCTATATCTGTTTGTGTTTGGCCACTACTTGACAACTGTTTACTTCTTCGTAACTTAAGGTTCGAAAAAAAAGTCGAATAAAATAAATTGAACATTTAAAAATTTGTTCGACTAAACCCTGCAAGGTATACCTCACCATGGCCGCAGTCCAATGCCTAAAATAAGTGAGAAAGAAAAAAGATAAAAAAGATTGTTAACTACAAGAACACATACATACAATACAGAATGCGTTATAGAAAAAGGACTACATACTATCTCTGAGAAAATTATAAATTAAAATTTATTTTATATAGTGGCGTTTTCAAACTTCTTATATATATATATATATATATATA
>NC_068983.1:133630361-133637455 GCF_001194135.2 Octopus bimaculoides | reverse complement strand
TAGGTTTTTTTCATACTGAACTACTTGGCAAAATTGTTAATTATTAATTTTATTACTAATTGGCAATTCCCTGCCCTATATATATATATATATATATATATATATACGTGGTCTGATCAATAAGTATCTGGACTTGTTCCCACACTAAAGAAACTAAAGCACGCAGAATGAAGCCGCTTGGCACAGATTGACCTTGAACTCTGTTGTGCATGCGCAACATTTCAGCTGTCAGTTGTGATGATATTATTACTAGCACAGTTTTCCAAGAGAATAGGTTCAGCCAGGCTGTATATATTTTATATACGAGATTCTGGAAAGCAGTTAGCTTTTGGAAAGTTGTCTTGTCTTGTGCGTAGAATTGTTTTGAGGTATCGTCTTTGTTTCGCCAGCGCCAACCAGCTAAGAATGTTTATATTTCCGTTGAGAGTATGCTAGCAAAGGTTGATAAAAGACTCATGATAGTCAGATTGGTATACCAATATCCGATAATCAAGCATCTTCCTGGTGCTTTTCTATAGTGAAGTTTTTGAATGATAGTCTCAAAGGTATCACCATTGGTGTTGTATGCTTTTGATGCAATTCAGGGCAAAACTTTACTTTTAGAAGTTTTTTGGACACACTGCATCCTGGTTAAAACTTTTTATTCCTCACTCCAGATTTATCTCCAAAACGAATCTGTATCTTTCTAAAGGAAGGAAACTTCATTCAAGAAGAAGGAATTTTTGTGACATTTATTGATTGTCTTTCATGTCTCTGTAAAACACGAGTCGGTTTCGATTCAATTTCATGTTTATTTGTTTTTTTTTTTTATCAGAGTTTTACACTGACTACTTCTAACACTGACAGTGATATATACTCAAATATTCTGTTTGAAAAAGTAAAGCAGAAAATTTTTTTCTAATTTAATTTTCACTCTCTGGCGGTGGTGAATATAGATATTTGTATGTTTACATGTGATAACCATCGTCACATTACCGACAGTCTTCTGTAGGCCTACGATCTATTCTCCATTTTCCAAATCCACGATGGAATTTTCTTATTGTTCTATTTTTGTTTACTCCTCTAAAATTCTCAGCTGTTGAGAAGGTATATAAACAATTGCAAATTTGGCAAAGTGTAGAAACATCACAGTATTGTAAAGATTCACTTCGGATTTCTTTAATCACTGCTAATATCAACTCAGTGGTCTCCTAGCAGTGTTAGTCAAATGTAGTCTTTCTTTTAGCAGAAATTATTAAGAGAAAATTGTCTTTTCATGAAGCATTTCACTAATGATATCTTTCAATTGTTTACACATTTCACTCTTTCAGAATGTAGTATAATTTGTTGTCGTCATTCCTACATTCAATGAGAGTATGTTATAAACGGTCAGGCTGACTGCAAGGTAACCTAACGGCAGCTGGTATGCATTCGTTTCTCACAAGCCACTGTCACAATAAAATTTAAAAGTGCAGTTATTTTTACATTAATTAATTTATTTATCTAGTACCAAACAAGATTTAGAATATATGGAAACACAAACCGACGGTGGATCTTCCAGGTCATCAGCAGCAAAGATATTCCACCACTTCCGTAATTTTCATCGTTTATGAGAACATATAGGTTTAACTGTTTTGGTTACACTGTTTTGGTTACTTGCACTGCTGCGACCAGATTTGAAGTTCTGTCGCTGTGTACGAAGTGGAGTCTTGGCTTTGCCATACTGGTGTATGCCTTAAGTATATCAAAAGGAAAGAGAAAGAGAATACAAATGTGGTCGGCAGCGAATTGAGGGCAGGTATGTAGTGTATATCCGTGCGTGTATGTGTGTGCGAATGGATTTGTATGTGTATATGTGAGTCCATCCATACATACATACATACATACATACATGCATACATGCATACATGCATGTATGCATGTATGTATGTATGTATGTATGCGTGCGTGTATATGTGTGTAGGTGTATGTGTATGTCTGTGCGCTCGAAATGTGGAGTAGATAAACAGCCGACAACTGATGAAGGGCCGTACTTTATGTTGTCTTGTTTTCCATTTGTTTCTCACGTTCGCAAAAAAATGCTTGTCTTCGTATATCATGTTTACGTTTTCTGATGTCCTGTACCCATATATGCATATATATATATATGTCAGTATATACATATATGTATGTATATATGCCTATATATATATCTTATTTATATTATTATATGATTGAACACCACGCATCCATTTGCAAATATATATATATATATATATATATATATATATATACACACAAATATATTCACACATGCATACACGCGGGTGTGTATATTCTTTTCCTTAAAGCTTATTTCAATTCTTATTCGTTCAAATTACTTACTAAGAAAGGTTTCATCGTTTAAATCAAGACACTCATCACATGTGGCTGTGTATATGTGGGTGAATTTACGTGGGTGTATAATGGATGTACTTGATTTAATGTGATAGGTGTACATGTGTTTTCAGTATAGGGGTGCGTGATTTTTATTGCATGTGTTTGAATGATATATACGCACATGTAATGGTATATGCATGTTTTTTCTAGAAAATTCAAGTGGTGAATTTTTGGAATGGTTTATAAATCATCATTGTACCGCTAATTGATTGGGTCTAGAGGTTGTCAGTCAGTCTTCAAGGTATGTATGTATATATGTAAGTTTATATATACATATATATGTGTGTGTATATACACGTTTTTGTGTGTGTGTGTGTGTGTGTGTGTATGTATGTATGTATGTATACATCTGTGTGTGCGTGTGTGTGCATGTATGTTTGTGTTGTGTATGTATGTATGTGTGTATGTATGTATGCACGCGTATATCTGTTTGTGTGTGTGTGCGTGTGTATTTGTGTGTGTGTGTGTGTGTGTGTGTGTGTGTGTGTGTGTGTGTGTGTGTGTGTTCTTCAAAAAATTTTTCAAATTTCTCGCCAACAGTGAAATCGCTTTCTGTGGAATTTAGACATCTGCTAGATAATCATGTATATATGTTTTTACCCTATTTTATTCTTTAATTTCTCACGGATTTAGAAAAACAGGATATCTAGCCTAGAAATAAGGAACTTTCTCGAAATAGGGATAGCATAGTCTTGTACGCATATATACATATGTCCATATACATATATATGTTCGTCTGCAAACATATGGATTTTATTACACACATAATTTCTCGGATGTTTCACCTATTTTTACGGTGACTTCGTTAGCTTGCAGCTTTAAACTTATAACTATGCGTATTATTCGTATGTATGCATGAATATATGTATGTTGGTGTGTGTATATGTACGTGTGTATGTTTGTTTGTGTATCGGTATCAGCACACGTATTTGTGCGTGTAAGCATGTGTGTCATTAAATGTGTGAATATATCTTGATATATATGTGCGTGCATACATACATATGTTAGCATGTCTAGCTGTGTGTATGTACTCCTATACTAGGATAAAATTTTGGGTTGTTTTACATATGGGCACAATGCTATCAATGGGCTTGATATTGTAGTTTCCCAATTAGCTAATTAGCTGTATTCGTTCTGGTTTTGCGAAATAAAGTTTCTCAAGGTTGGTGCCAAGATAGGTAGTGACATACCCACATTGTCCAGCTGTTATAGGTTATAAATCTAAAGGTCATAGTTCGAGCGGAGCGTCTGAAGACTTCTCATTAATTTCACTTAATTGTCTCCTTTTTCACTAATCTTTAAATTTATGATAGCATCTACTCGCCAACTAGCGTCACTACTGTGCAAAGATTCTTTACCCTGTCCAAAAGCATGATGCCAGATGCGTTAGTGTTGCGTTTTACCGAGATCTTCTTTTACCTTATGTGTGCTTATGCTGATCACATCACTGTAGCTTCTTATATTTTAACTTCAAGACATTCCTTTTTGGGCATTGTTTTACACATTATTTTGTCCACAACGTTTTCAGACAGATGGTATTGATATGGCTGACATCTTTGCTGTTAATTCCATAGAATCTGCATCATTTGTTTACATCTAAATGTTTTGCTTTTGTACAACAAATATATAGTTTACTTTTCTGTTTCCGAATTGCAAAAGCACACCACAGGGTTGGAACTTTAGTTATAAACATTGTTTTTCACATTGAAGATGTTCTACAAAATAGCTATGTATGATCTTCGTTGCATTAAAATTCATCAAATCTTTGAGTTGCATCCCTGGTCCTCTTTCCGGTAATATTTTCTCGAGGAGCTCATTTCCGATTCCCCGGACAACTGCTTATGATGTAGGTGATATCTTCAGTGTGGACTCCATAAAGTCTGCATCGGTTGTCACATTTTACTGCTTTTCCCGCATCTCTATCCCTTTTGTACATCAGGAACTTAGTTGATATTTCCTGTTCCTGGATTGCAAACACATACCCTTCAAAGTATGAGGTGGTAATCCGGCTATTCGTCCATAATAGACTGCTTTGATGGTCGATGTTACTATCATCACGGAGCTTTCTACTAACATACCCAGGCATAGTCTTCTGCTCATATAGGCTAATCCTTCCATCTCATATGTTGTGGTAGAGTTGTGTGACATCTTTGGGCATGTATTCTAGGTTATCAGACAAGGAGTGTTGCTCAAGGAGCTGCCTTCCAACTCTTATGATGTTATCAGCCTCATGTATGCAAACTTGGTTAAGGGATGCACTTCGGCCGCTGGTGGTTAAAAGATGTTGCCGAAAGGATATGATACGACATTCAAAGACATTTTGGATCGATGTTAAGCCTCTGTTGTTTTGTTTACGTTTTAGGTAGAGGCAGTCTAAGTCACTGTTTATGTGGAAAATTATGTGTGCTGGTTAGTATTTTTCGGGTTTTCACATCAATGGCTCGGGTTTCATCATGTATGTATGTATGTATGTATGTATGTATGTATGTATGCATGTATGTATGTATGTATGTATGTAGGTAGGTAGGTACGTATGTATGTATGTACATATGTATGTATGTATGGATGGATGGATGGATGACCTTGCTTATTTTTCAAATTTATTACCAGTAGAGAATTAGCAATTCTTTAACCCCAAAATGCAGTCTCAGGATTGTAATTTAGAGCCCGTAACTAGCTAGTCATGTTTGTATGAATGTACGTACGTGTGTACGTACGTACGTATGTATGTATGTATGTATGTATGTATGTATGTATGTATGTATGTATGTGTGTGTGTATGTATGTATGTAAGTATGCATGTATGTGTGTGTATGTGTGTACGTATGTATGCATGCATGCATATATGTATGCATGAATGTATTATGTATGTATCTGTTCATATATTTGCTTGTATGCATATGGTTGTTTCCGTGAATCTGTAGATTTTCATGTATTTTATGCATGTATGGATTCATGCATGCATGTGTACCCTATGGATACAGGTATACGTGTAATATACACACTCGAGGTATTTTTAATAAACAAATTTTTGTCAGCCTTAAGGGTAAGAGAGACCTAACAAGATCAATGATAACTCTCTGCTGCTAATATCTTTTCTATTTCAGGAGATAATTCAAAATGTCAGAATGTCAATATTTGTCTTCTTAAAGTATTCCTCATTTAATTTTATTATCTCTCAAATCCACCAAAAGTAAATTTTATTATCTCTCAAGGATAGAACACTCTAATAAAGATAGAAAAACAACAACAACAACAACAACAACAGCAACAACTGTAACATCAACAAGAACAAAAGCAATATACGCCAGAAGATGCAAAATACATTAAGGCTGTCGTTTTCTTTACTTTAGCGATAAAGAATCCGTAGAACAATTAGCAGGTGCGCTGAGAAAATGGAGAGGAAATAATTCATTTGTTATGTTGTGACCATTCTTCTTTTTCTTTGAAAAGAAAAGAATATGAGAAAAGAAGTAATATTAATAATGTTAGTTATATAAGGGTAAAAAATATGAATAAATAAGAATCTGAATTAGTTTAGTTAGAAAATAATTATTAAGATTAACCTGCAATCGCTCGGGTATATATATACACGCACATACACACACACACACACACACACACACACACACACACACACACACACACACACACACACACACACACACACACACACACACACACACGCACACACACAGACACACATATATATATGTATGCATATATATATTTATGCATGCATATATCTATGTATGTGTGCATGCACGTATATATATATATGTATGTATGTATATGTGTGTGCGAGTGACTGTTTGTATGTCTGTACGTGTGCATGCATGCGCGTGTGTATCTATGTGTCAATATATATGCTAAAACATACATTAATATGCACATATGTACAAACACAAGGTGCTCGAGTTGAGACAAAAGCAAGTTACCTCCAAGTTACTTCCACACATACACCCACGCAGAGACACCGATATATGTGTGTATTCATGTTTATATGTTTGTGTATGTATTTAAGTTAATGTATATATGTGTGTATGTACGATTATATGCATGTCTGTGCGTGCTTATGCATGTGCATATATATATATAGACTATAATATTGATGTATAAATATACGTGTTTGATACATATTCATAGACATGCAGTAAGTAAATAGACACCTTTAATGTTCAAAATTTCTGATCTAAGCGTCTTAATATGTTTTCAGCGGTTTAGAATTTACAATGTAATTATTCTTTTTCATTCTAGGTGCCATTATATTAAACATTTGCGAAGAGTAACCATGCCATCGAAGAGAATTGTGGAAAACGAGCTCCGTGCAAAGGCTTCTGACATTGCAAAACAGCTAGAAGTTAGTCCAAGAACGTGTGTTACATATCTGCATAAGCTTGGGTATTATGGACGAGCAGCTAGAAAAAAGGCTAGAAGAAAACCTCTCCTTCAACCAATTAATATCATGGGATAGAGTGATTTTCTCAGATGAATTCAGATTTGCATTATTTTAAGACAGTGGACGTGTTTGGGCTGGAGGCTTCCCAATCAAGAATTTAATTTGAAACGACTCCAACCCACTGTGAAACATGGCGGTATCTTGTAATGGTATGGGGAGCTGTCACCAGCAATGGTCGTTCTGAGTTGATCGAATGTGTTGGAACCATAAACTCTGAAAAATAAATACATCGAAATAC